>NW_010390216.1:40448-43117 GCF_000710305.1 Buceros rhinoceros silvestris | reverse complement strand
AGAGTGACAGAAGGAAGAGCAGCTCAGGCTCTGGCCAAGTAAATGTGCCTTAACTTGCATGTGTTTTGTGGCTTATGTCTAAAAAGGAGCAGATTTACAGATAATACAGCAGCTCCTACAACAAGGAGGAACGGGTGTGTTTGCTAATACCAACATCAGGAGACAGTGGAAAGTGTGTGTGTGGGAAGCACCATCACTAACAAACAACAGTGAACGTCAGCTGCCAGAGGACAGGCATACTGGGGGAACACCCAGTACGCAGGGTGCTTGCTGCACGGGGTAACAACAGACTATTAGAAGTAAGGAACGTGCTGGAGAATCCTTGTCTTAAAAACCAGCAACACGCTTACACGCACTGGAAAAGATCCCACAGGTTTGGAAATAAAGTTTGGTGAATAAAAGTGAGTTGAGTACAAAGATTTACCAGCCTAAGTGAGCTTGAAGCAGAACCTAAGGTAGTTTTATTTTTGTGTAGTTAATGATGTGGTGAATTGGTATTCCACCTCTGCTCTTAGACCCCTATTTAAGACTAAGTTTCCATTGATGCTTCCGTGCTTTAGTCTCAATTAAGGAACAAAAAACCAAACCAAAACTGAACTTAAAATGTACTTCTCTTTTAGATTTGCTATGCCATTAGCTTGGGAAAAGAAATCATTGAGGCAAGGAAGGTAAGTTTGCTTCATTCCTCGTGTCTGTGGTGATCTGTCCAGCTACTGTCTAGTTCTGGTGTGCGTGAGAAAAAAGAACTGCTATTCCTTCTAACGACAAAGCTTTGCAGACATTATTTAATACAGCCCCTGGGTTAAATAAACTCAGTTTGACTTTGCCGTAGCTTGACTTGAGATTAAATTTGCCTCCCTAAAGCAAATTCAGAACTATGAAAATCCAACTGTTCCATGTTTGAAAGGGAGCTGTAAGCAAAGTTTTTTAAAATAAAACCCAAAGGAGCTCTTTGGGATCAAGTGTAAATCTCACACATTGCTGTTTCACTTGTAGAAACTCTTATTCCTTCCTCCTTAGGGAGGAAAACCACAGTGTTTTTCCACTTAAAATGATTAGGAAAGTTCCCTAGCCCCTTGTAGGTAAATTTTATCTACATAAAAAGATGTGACACCAACACATAACATTTGCTGTATATTTCAGAACAAGTTGGGGGAATGAGATTTTAGTCACAGGTATAATAAATAATTTAGGCAATTATTTTTCTCCTTGTTTTTCAGTAATTAGGAACAGCAAAATAAATGCCTAAAATGAA
The DNA here is from genome assembly GCF_000710305.1 of Buceros rhinoceros silvestris. Taxonomy (NCBI): domain Eukaryota; kingdom Metazoa; phylum Chordata; class Aves; order Bucerotiformes; family Bucerotidae; genus Buceros; species Buceros rhinoceros. Next base: position 41,862 of record NW_010390216.1, on the reverse strand, counting down.
TTACTTCTTTTTTTGCCCCTAACATACCCAAGGGCTGGTTTTAACAAAAGGGATTATTTTTATTTTAAACCTTGAAACTATAAGTGGTCATAAAAAGTTGCAAAACCCTTACGAGAAGTACTTGGAAAACTGTGTGCCCCTCAGACTGCTGCAGCCAGCTGAACTCTTTTGTTTCTCTTCAGGACCCAGAAGCATTAGCTCAGCTAATGAAGTCTGTGCCATTAACAAATGATGGAAAATTCATGCTTCTGAACGATCAGTCAGAAGAGGATGGAACTGTACATGAAGAGGGGCAAGAGTCAGAAGCGTAAAACACTCTTGTCATTTCCTGGAGCCTGTACGGGAGCAGAAACAGCAGGGAGTCACTTTGCAAGGACCTCCGGGTTTCAGTCATCTGCGCACACATAAGGCCAACTGCTTCTGTCTTCCTGCTGGAGATGGGGGTGTCTGTGCAGGGGCGTTTCCCCAGGATTTACAGTGGCAGAGCAGCAGCAGGACTTGGCCTCTGAGGCTTTCCGCATTGGTGAATGTGTAGTGTATGGTGTGTCGGGGAGGCTGACAATCTTCAGGAACGTTTCGGCGTTAGCCCCTTGCTAACAGGTACTTAGGACAGCATAGCTGACAGCACCCAAGGGTTAATGTCATTTCCTCAGTTACCTGGTGTGAGCAGCCCTCGATTTCACTGAAGTTAGTGTAAACTGTCAGCTCCTTTAACAAGTATCAGGCCTCAAATTTCCTACCATAGTCAGTTTTCATAGTTTGCATGAGGATGTGCATCCAAATGAAGGTTAAACGCACTATCATCATCTACATTATTTTCAGATGAAGTTATTTGTAGTCTAAGCATAACAAGGTTTATCCTTTGAGTTAGTTAGCCGATTTACAAAACAATTTGTTAAACACTAAATATTTCCTATTAATATAGTCTATTTTTATATTGCAGTTAGAATAAGCTTACAAAACAAAGAATCTAAGTGCCTACTCTTACCTTCCTGGGGACTGCTCTCACACATTCTCCAAGTAAATAAAGGACCTCCTTGATTTACTATTCTAAATACCACTGACATGCAAACACCAGGCGGAGTCAGCAAATACGGTGTGTTAGTTGTGTGCAGTTTTTCTATGGTTAGGTTTCTTAACAGTTAAGTTGTCAGAGATGATAATTGTAGGACCAATAAGTACTTCTATAGTAAGAATTACTTGTATTTTTAACATTTTGGTGACATGTAACAGCTGAGTCTATCAGCAATCTTTGGTTTTAAGAAACTGAGCAATAAAATGCAAGATTGCAAGTCTAGAACATATTGACTAGTCTCATAGTACCTTCCTGAAATTAGACAGGAGATAGATTTGGCTAATACTTCTAGATTACCCCCCCCCCCCAGACCCTGTTTAACCCTAAAAAACGGAAAAA
>NW_010390216.1:29218-40395 GCF_000710305.1 Buceros rhinoceros silvestris | reverse complement strand
CTTCTAGATTAGTTCCCCCCCCCCCCAGGCCCTGTTTAACCTGAAAACATGAGAAACTGTACTCTGCAAAAACAAAAATAAACAGTAGTTATTTGGGGGGAGGGGAGTGTGTGTATAATAAGACAGTTTGTATTAATCAAGATACAAGAGTAGCTGGAACAAATGAGTGGAATTCCTCAAATTTTATCTCATTTCTGTGAGCAGAATCTGCTGCAGCTTCTGAAAGATCCCAGTTTGCAAGTGTTTGACATGGAATAAATTAAATTTAACAGCTGTTGAATGTTTAAACATACTATGGAAGAAAACATAGTAACTGACACAAAAACTTCTTAATAAATAAAAGTTGAATGTGTCTTATTAAACAAACCTGCTAAACTAATGTTACTGAAGACACTAAGAGTGAGGTACTCAAAATTGCATTTATTAACACCATTTTATGTACATAGTGTCCTCTACTCACAACCAAAGAGACTGAGGTAACAAAACCTTTTTGTACAATGAATTAAGGAAACATTAAGCATTACATTTGGTCCTCTGTACCTGAGAAGCTGAAAACAGCTGTTGGACATCAGATGAAAACTCACATGAACTTCTGATTACAGGCCACATTAGCACCTTCCCTATCTCCCATTCAGTACCAGCTGTTTGCTTCCCCATGAAGCACAGACCAGTTGGGTGCTGCTGGGGCTATCACTTGTCACCAGTCAATGCAAACACCTTTGAAACAGGTGTCAGCTGTGCCCTGCTCCCCCAAACCACAGTGCTGCAAGGAGGAAAGGCAAGACAGCCCCCTGGCACAAGAGGGGACAGAGCACCCTAGCAGAGGCAGGTTTCAAGGGCTCTGGAAGAGCAGCTGCTACAGCTTCTACATAGAACAGCCACCTTGTCAGAAGACTAAACACATGAGGGCAGAGGTGGCAGCTGCCTTCAGGGAGAGAGGCTGGCCTTGTACCTGTTCTGCCCCTGTCTCGAAGGAAATAATCCTAGATTTGTTTTATGTCCCTGCAGCAAACTCATCACCCTCACTTTATCTCCTCTGTGAATTTTGAATGAACATGGTTGGTTTAGTTTAGGGGACACTTTTTTTTACCTCCATCATCTCATCTCCAGACAACCAAGTTTGGGTCCATTCTGTTCCTATAATCGGAACAAGAGGGCAAAACCAATGAAAGTACTAGTAGCACCACAGCAAGAATTTCGCAACCTTTTCAGATCCTTGTGGAGGGGAAAAAAAGGATTTAATGCAACTCTCACTGACACAGAGGGGTGTATGACATCCAAATCCAGGACCCACCTTGTGTTTCAGATGAGAAAAGCTTTCTGCACGTATATGTTGCTACATGACAAAAAGAAAGGGGGGGAAATATAAACTACGATCCTGTATTAGCAAGAATAGCTCTGTTATCACTGTACATATCTCTGTGTATGTATATATTTTTGCCACATATAGTATACATTCAGGTCTCCTAGATTAAACAGGGTTCTATAAAAATAGGCTTTTATCTTTCCTGTAGCATTTCCATCACCAGAACCACATGAATATGTTAACCACCATACATTAAGAAAACACACAGTTCAATTTATGTTCAACTGCAAAGTTCTACCTATCCAAGACAGTGTCTTTCCAAAAAATTAGGAGAAGGGAAAATACAAGGTTTTCTTAGAGCCCAGATAATGTCTTACTGTACATAGCTACCTCACGAGTCCATCCTGGACTCCACCTACACGTGATTCTGCCATTGCTTTGGAAGAAGGAAATGTACTGCTTTGCCACTCCAAGCCAAAAACTTACATGACTTCAGATGAGATAGGAATATGGAAATACGTGCACCGCCATCGCAGCAGTACGGAGATGAGCAGCAGCAGCAAGAATGCTGACCTCAGCAGTGCTACCGAGTCTTCAGTGCACACACAATTTGGTCAAAAAAGAAAGCGTACACAAATTACAAAAACCCCCAAACCTGTATCAAAACTAAAAAAGCAAAAACATAAATCAAGTAATGCAGCATTCTTTAAGGCAGCCTCTGCAGTTACAATGAATCAAGAATGAAAACTTTCATGAGCCCAGCTGATCTCAACAGTCCACAAAGCTTCTGAATTGTCTTTTCAGAACCAACAAAAGCACTTGCAAATCAGTCTGGTCTTTCCAGTTGCAACAAAAAAATTGTCCTAGCATTCCAAATGTTGAAGTGACTGGCAGGAAAGGGTGAACCAGAGGTATGGCAGGAATGGTCTTAACCAGTGATCCAAGGGTGGGTGCGACAGTTTGAACCATTAAAACATCACCTTTTTTTATAATTCAAAGGGATGAAAGAAGCTGGCAAATACGGTCTAAAAACAGAGTGCCAAAAAACCCCCCAAAAGTAATTCTATGTTGCACTGGCTCAAGTAGTTTATTCTAGTTAGTAAGACCTTGATGTGTTTTATGTTCTGGGAGATTAAAACACAACTATATCCCTCAACAAAAGTCATGTTTACTTTTAAACTAAGTCTAACTACTGGAATTAGGAATCTGAGTAACTCTTGCACAATCTAGAACCTCTACTTGCAGGCATTAACAGATGTTATACAGAGTTCTCACAGTGTTCAGCAGCTTCTGAAGCCTGCAGTGCAATTACTGTTAATAATCAGGCATATAAGACTGTATGACAACACAGACGGTACAACAGACCTACAAAGGCTAGGAAATACAGAACTGAGGCTGAAACTTGCAATTAGGCACAACATATTCGTGAGCTGTAAGATCACTTCATAGTTACAGACACCCATCACACAGTGTCTGGTCATAAAAGGAAGAGCTGATTGTGGTTCTCTCTTGGCTCTGGATTTCTTCTGTGGATGTAAATCAGACCTTCGGTATGAAATGAGAAGTAATTTATTATGTTAACTTTTCTGGTTTTCCCATTTTCTGGTATGGGGGGGAAAAGACAGCAGGGGAAGATAAATGTCTGGCAGTTCCCACAGCACAAATACTATATCGTAATGATAAGGGTTTGTGGAATAGAACATTAATAACGTTTTCCATTTTGTGTAGTAGCTTTCAAATACATGCACTGTACGTGTAACAGTGTATGTTGTGAAATCTGTGGCTGCATTAAACACAACAGGACTACATAAAAACATATCTGTCGTCCAAAAAATAATTCAGATACACACGAGATCTTTGATTTTCTGGTTGAACAGCTGTACCAGTTCAAAGCTTAGACCAGTGCCCTATGAGCCTTCAACTGCTACGTTAGAGATGCAAGAATGCATCTAAAAAATTAGTATGATTTTAATTGCACATCTGTACTTTAACTACCTCCAGCGTCAACAATTTATAATTATTTCCAATCTAAAGAAAGTGCTGTAAATAATGTAAACTCCTGAAAAACAGGAGTTTCTACAGGAAATACAGACAAATACAGCCCTAGTCTCACTGGATTCTAGTGCACTCCTGTACATTTTCTCTTGGGTTTAACAAAGCAAGTAAATCAAATACAGAGCTTTTACCCTTGGAGTGTTACTGATAACGACAAGAACATGAGCTGAGCAAGTAATCATCACCCATACCAGCCTTATCATTTCACAACAGGATCTGCAGGTGTAGAGCTGGAAATATCTCCGTTGCTTGCTTTAACAGATTCTTCTACAAAAATAAAAAATAAGGTCACGGATCACGTTTACCTCTTTATTCAAGGCAGTAAAAATAAAGTCTTGGTATAAATATTACACTGATGTCTAAACTACACACTGGTCAGCACACACAAACTGACCTTGCAGCACGAAGGGTCCTGGCCCTATGAAGCACTCTATTTGGGGTGAAAGGTTTCTTCAATATGCAGAAGAAACACACCCACCTCCACCCCAAAGCCCAGACTGAAATTCAGCCATTCCAAAGAAGGGCTCTGGGAGCTGTTCTTGACTCCTCAATCACCCATGATCCCAAAAAATTTTCTGGAAATCTGGATCAACCCACTAGCAAGACAGCAGTTACAAGAAAAAAAGCACTTTCCCTATCAAGACACACTCTCTCACGAGCCAAAATGTTCTGCATAAGGCATTCACCCACCTTCTTTTTCTTTCTTTTCCTGGTTTTCTTCTGCTGCAGTTTTATCTGCTCTGAAAAAAATTCTTGCACTACTTAATGAGAAATAAAGGAGTTCAAATTCCTAAGGGAAAAGATACAGAAGTGTCAGCGTATCACAAGAATGAGTCTGTAGACAGATATAAATGGGATTTTTCAGAGACATCTAAGGCATCTAGATTCCAGTATCCAAATCACTTAAATGCCTTTGAAAAACCTTCCTCCATTCATGCCTTCTCCACATGCATTTTACAAAGCAAACGCCAGCCAAAAACTTCAAAGGGTAATTTTTAAGCGAAGCAACATCAGTGCAATAAATCTGTCACGAATCCACTGAGGCTGAAAACAAGGTTTGTAGCAGCAGTAAAAATTTGGAGCAACTGTCCCATGGAAAATCATGTAAGCCAATAATCCAAATGGCCACAGGCTTCATCGGTTTCTGAACAAGGTTCAGAGACACACTTTTTGTTAACAGCAGAGGACCAAAACACAGTGCATGCTCCTGGGAGTCATGAGGATGTACAGGGCTTTACAGACACGTTTTTACAGAATTGTGGGCTGTTTATAAATAGCCGGCAACAGATCTGTCCCACAGCCTCCCCTACTCAAAAGGCGGGGACAGGAGGAAAAGTGCACTAGCAAGAAAGTGCACGTTTACACCACCACGGGAACCTGAACTGCTGTCCTTCACAGTTCAAATGCACCCTTCCTCTGTTTGACAGCTAGTGCATCATTCAACTCCGCAACTCAGAAGCAGCTCTGAGGATTCACAGCATCATATCAAATTTGTTGTAGGAAATTTAACCACAAAGTTATCCTCTCCTACTTCAGCATTTAGGTTTTAGTTGCATTAGATTTCAGACTCCCTGGGACAAAGATTTCCAATCAACCAGGTGAAGTTCCTGACTCACTCAAGTATCACAAACACTTCTGACATCCCCTCTGAATTCTACACCTCAAGTCTCTATATTCTTTTTGCATTGTTGCTGTAGACAATGCTCTGTATTTTCTGCTCTTGATAAGCTCCATCAGCAAACAGATACCTGAATTGTGATGGGTAAATGCAGAACTCAGTACTGAACAGGTAACCAGACCCATGCTGTACCTGTAAACAAACTTCCAGTCGCTTGTGGGTAAGGTTCATAGTTTGTAGCAGTTTTTCATCTTGATTAGTGGACTGCACATTCTGTTGCTTAGCTACTGCTCTTATTTCCTTCACATACTTCTCTCTAACAGACTGGAACCAGTGTAGAGAATCGAACTCCTGGTATTGATCCAAAAGCTTCAGAATGTAAGCGACACCTATAATCATTAACAAACCACATACCAAAGTCAACATGTAATTTATAATAAAACAGTCTGTAAATGTCTTTAACAGATCAGGCTAAGTTGATAATTCCCACACAAATAAAATTTAAATTGCAATTCATTTACAGTTAAATCTAACAGAAAAAACACATAATGAAGAACAAACTTCTGTTTTTGAAAATCTTACAGCTTATCCAAAGACTTTCATACTTTCTCATCTGCTGAGATCACAAGCTTTGAGAGAAATTGAGGAGCACCAACATGCAACAAAACTGTCTGCTCCCACACCTAGCTATTCCATGCTTAGGAGATTCTGAACACAATAGTTCTCAAATCCACTGTGCTGAAGCCAGGACAACCCAAATTTAAGGTACGGAATTTTTAATTGTGGGAACATACAAAATATAAACAAAACTTTTCTTGCATATATCCATTACACTGGCTTACCCAAAGCTAGTCAGTGTGCTGAAACTTACCCATGGCAAACCCGTCATCAGTGAAAGCAGCTCCACTTTTGTTCTTCTTATTCAGTTTCTCCTTGCAACTGATTGAATGCTCTACAAAATTGAGGGTCTGAAAGAGTGAAAAGCTGTTTGAATCATCAAGAGACTCACGAATTATAAAAGGTATTCACGTACATACTGCTACCTATGAACAGAACTCCACACCCAAAACTATACTAATTGCATTTCCCATCATTAGGTATTTTTGTATGAAAACTTGTCCTTTGTCTAAATTTTTTTGAAAGCAAGTTACGTTGTGGAAGATATTTACATATGCATAAGTAAAAAAACAAAGGTATATCTTCATCTTCGCTGTTCTTATCAGACTATTACTTTGCATCCTCCTGGTGATTACTACAGCTAAACCTGTAAGCAATAACGGATAATTAAAATAGCCCAGGTTCCTCGAAATCTTAAAAGATATGAATGTTTTAAAGCTACAGTATGTTATTTTACTATTTAGAAAAAAGTAAAAATATTTCAATAGTCTTAGATTTACGATTATGTTGAGCAGATCCAGGTAGTAGTATCGAGCGATGGGTATGTGTTCATACGCCATAACCACTCTTGAGACACAGAGATGTGTGTACATTAACTACTTCTCGAATACCTATGGCAGTTTCAAACTTAACGGCACTGAAATGCCTTTTTAAAACTAAACTGGATGGTATATTCCAGGAACTGTATGTATGAAAAAAAACAACACTCCACAAATGGGAAGGAAAAGGAACAAAAGTATTTGTCACGAGCCTTTACTTTCCCTCACTTCTATCAACATGACGTACCTGGCCCCTAACAGTCTTAACTTTACGGCTCATGGACATTCCAAAATAAGTTTCCGAAATGGGATGTTATACATTAATCCATTTAGATCATTTAGTCTTTCAAACTGAACTGCTTACAAATGCTCAGAATGCTGCACTCACTTGTGCATCGCCTCAATTCTGACAGACTCTTTCAAAAGAAAAGTCATTAGCAAAAGCAGTTTCAATCACAATAAAGAGGGCCCCAACTTGACCTTTTGAGTGCTACTACAAGAACTGATGTACATAAAGAAAAACATCGCTTTGGATGACTATCAGCAAAGGCACACTCAAAATACTCCCACTCATAATCAGTGGAAAAATTAGAATTTGCTAGTCAACAGCCCAATACAAAATATTTACACACAAGCCTGATCCCACAGGTGTTTAAATAAGCACCAATACACACAATGCAAAAACTAACCAGGGGGGGAACAATGATGTAGAAGTTCCGCAAATGCATGTTCTTTGGACTGCGGAATTCAGGAGCAAATACATCCACGAGCATTTTGAAGTACTCCGTTCCTTCTGCAAAGTTACGCGTGAGGTCGCTGAGGACCGAGTCCAACTGCCTGCAAAGGATAAGCAACATGCAATCTGGTTTCTGGAAGAAGTTTCTTTGCTTATCCTCTAACAACCCCCTCTTCCCCCTCTGGCTACACCCACAATGCAGTATTCAGACCAGAGTGTCCAAGAGTACAGTCTACCTCTACAGCCACCTTGAATCACGTTTCTTCATTTTCTCAAAAAGGTCCATCCATAGACTACTTGCATCTTTTACCCTAAAGCCCCTAACACTCTGAAAGTAGATGTCAGATACATGGTGAGGAAAGCCTGTTAGCCTTTATACCATAAGGATGTTACGAAGAAACAAAGTTCTAACAGTCTATCAGTACAAATGCTACTTCACATTTTCAAAACAACTGCTTTTATCTTCTCTGAAAAGCAGTTTTGCATGAAGTCAGTTGAACTTTAAACACGTGCACACAAGTGCAACCAATTGCTATATTTATAACTTTCATATTACAAGCCTCTCATCCCATCCCTGACCCAGACCTCAGAAGCCTGATGTCAGGTACCTTGCTGCTTTTTGTGTTTCTTCCGAGAGTCCTTCTTCTTTCACAAGTTCTTCGAAGTTAACGATATCTTCAAGATCAGGAACAAACCTGTAAACTTACTGTTTGTTAGGATTATGCTCAACTGTCTATGTTCATTGAATTATCTACTATAATTTATTAGTTAATTTAGTCTTCCAGTCTCAAACTACTTGAAGTTATTTCATATCTGCCATACCATTCTCACCCAGGCACTATTAAATTCACTTCCAAACACACACAACATTATTTGTATTTCTGCTTTTACCAGGCTACCATCTCCTCTCTCTAGCACTTGCTGCCCTTGATAACTGCTAACTAACTTGGTAACTATACCTATTATAACTATAACTGACTGTTACATGCAAGAAACCCCACTATTTCTTTGTATGTAAAAGTCACTATGGTTTAATGACCTTATGTAAAAACAGATCATTATCTATCCAGAAAGAAGTATCAAAGAAATGCCTTTTCTAAGTTCCTCAAGGCTTGTATTATTTTTCCTTAATGCACCAAGTGATTAACATCTGCAATTACTGACTTAAGGACTAATGACTAACATGTATATTCTATTAACTCCTTCACACTGTTTTTCCATAGAATTTGTTTGATTTTAAGTGGTTTAAGGCAATGACTGTACAGTTCTGAATACCAGCACTGTGTTTGATAATTTCATCTCAATGAAGGCATAAAACTACACCTTTTCAGAAGTTACAGGGGATGGGTAAGAAACTAGGGAATATCAGCACGAACAGAGAGCAACGGAAGGAGAAGGAACAAACAGAAGAAATGAAATATTTGTGGAAGTACCTAATTGCACTACTACAGCAGTGAAGTCCACCAGATCTTATCATTCGTACATAACCCATAGCGTTGCCTTTAAAAACAAGAACAAACAAGGAAGTGATTTATAATTACTTAAGTACCTAATTTATAATCACTTAAATTCACGCACTCGCACTTCCCAACTCCTATAAGCTCTGAAATGTAAAGTTGCCATATAGATCTGGCAAAGAAACTGTTCTGAAAGCCAAGTTAGAAAACTCGAACCCTGGTATCAGCAGTCTATGTAGAGAAAAAACGCACAAATGCATCACCTCGCATTGGTGTGTTCGCTTTTGTGATAGCGAAAGGACCAAACAGTACAAACTCTTTCCAGTGGTCACATTAAATGCTTGCAAGTTCAGGTCAGTCCTGCACATCTACAGCATCAATGGCTGAAAACACCACTGTAACACTATGCATCACTCAAAGTTACTTCATCTGGACATATGGCCATTTTCGGGAATACATGACCTTAAGAGTACTTTTCTAATGAAATATACACTCCATCTGGAAAAAGGTCAGTTCTGTAACATAAAGAAAATAGAACAGGCATTTACGCAAGCTGTTGCTATATTTTAGATTAAGATATGCAAGGGCCGTTATTTAGATGAGAGTATTTCACATGGGGCACAAGTACTTTCCATCTGACACGAATTAAATCTAGTTTTAGCCTGAGCTAAAAGTTCAGTTACTAGATGATGAAGGTCTCTTCCATTTAATAACATTGTCTTACCAATTTGACTTATGAGTTGTCTGAACTGGTCAAGATAGCTCTGGCCATCCGGGGTTATTCCAAGTTTTCTGATGCCACGGTTGAATTTATCCGCTCTTTCAAAGGGATACTAGAAAAATATTTTAACAATAATTTGTAAGAATAATTACCTATCCTTAAAAAAATCATGTCAATACACTTCTGTTTGCAATGTACTCCTACCTCACGTCTACAGCTACTTTTTTTTTTATAAATTATACACCTGCCTGTCCAGATAAGTTCACGTAAGTAACTGGACTAAGTCACTTCCTCAGGCTGATGAGTGAAATAGAAGTGTTACCATGAACAAGAAAGCATTCCTAAAGGAAATAAGAACTTGATACACAAAGAAGCTGGCAGTTAATTTACTAAATACATTGTGTCTCACATTTTTGAGAAATAAATTTTCCACCAAAGAAAACCAGATCCTAGTCCCCAACTCTTGACATTCTGAAGTAAGTGCTACATGTTCACATCATTTTGGATTCAATTTGAATAATTTTATTAATCAAAAGCAACAACTGTTGAGCATGATTTAGACCAGAAGTTTAGAACATCCAATAGACTGACTTCATCAATTCATAGTTTTCAGGTCACCGAGGGAATGATTTTAGCCAACCTCGTATTTACAGAGCAGCCAGAACGAAACAAAGCTATCCTGAACACAGACATTTGTAACAATGCATTCTGCTAGGACAAAAGCTGTCACTTTGTCTGGAGACATGCATTTAAATAACAAGAATTTATGGTTTGGTGCACCCTCAGTCATGTGGAAGTAGCACTTTCTAGCCACGTTACTCTCAATCCTTCAAAAATTACTATACCTTATGATCATTTTGATCCTTGACTTCTCTGAAGAATCTGATGTCTTTGATAAGCCTGGATTTGATATGTTCATCATACATGAACTGGCTAAAAATATAAAACTTTTTCCTCAAAAACTGGTAAGTGAAGTTCACCTAGAAGAAAAAAATAGCCAAATCAAGACAGTCAAACTAACAAGTGTATCTAGCAACCCATTTTCAGTAGACTCCCAAGTAACTTGTATTTATATGGAAACTCCTACTCAGTTTATTTCATTTTGTTATTCTTACCTTATCTTTTTAATTTCACTTGTTTAAAAAAATAAAACCCTTCTCCTGGAAAACCTAGTCTCTTCCAGAAAGGGCAGAAGGATCAAGGGACAAATTAGCTATTTCAGTTTGCTGACCTGCTCCACACATAGACTAGTTTTTATATCTGGAACATCCTGTAGCTGTCCTTTTGAAACAATACAAACATTTCAAGTTGAAAAGGACGGGCAAGTTCAACTTCCTCAGCAAAGTTAAAGAATCCACACAACCTCCTGACACACCTTTCCATTTCCTCAAAGTTTTCTAAATCACTTTCCTGTAAGAAAAAAGTACGATTCCACCCTACACATTTCAATTTCTTCTCATGTCTGCATAAATAACTTTACTCACAATCAGAAATTAAAAAATCTAGGAAAAAAAATCACTAGGAAACAATGCAAGTAAAAGTATTTTTGAGTAACTGAAGTCTCCACTCTCAGAAGAACAGTGCAAAGGAAGTTATTTCCAATAGTGCAAGAAATCATGAAAACCTAATTTTTCTATTCCTTTCCACTTTTGAAGTACAATTTGAAAGCAGGTTCGATAATTCAGCAAGTTTTGATGGTTTGAGTTTTTTGTGATAGGACCAGAATATTGAGAAAAAGAAAACAGCAAAGAGGTAGAAGGAAGCTGAGCAGCAGCCTGGAAAGCACCAACCTGAAAATACCTTTGGCACTGTAGCCAAGCTTGAGAACCACAACAATAAATTCCTGCT
>NW_010390216.1:17454-29147 GCF_000710305.1 Buceros rhinoceros silvestris | reverse complement strand
CCTGCTGCAGCAGGCATGCCACAGCAGGTGCCTTTATGTACTTTGCAAAGACATAAATGCCCTTGGCTGGTTATAATGACCACATGCGTGACAGACACCATTAAAAGCATTGCAATAAGAAGTCACGGGCTTCCAAGAAGTGATCGCAGATCTGTAGCTTTTATTTCGCAAATTGAAAAGCTGATGTTTCTCAACAATTACAAGAAGAACTAAAAAAATTACAGCAAATCTTGAAGAAATGCAATGTTAACTGCAGCAAAAGCATCTGCCTACTAAGTGTCAGTAAGGAGAAACTTAGGGCATGCTAATCTATGCAGGCAGCCTAGAAAACAAAATATTTTACTATGCTGGTTTGATAACTCATCTTTACTGAAATTCCGAGTCCCACCAGAACGTCTCTATCTTCTCTGCTTTTAGATCTCTTCATTAACTTTTATGCAAGAACTGGAAGTGGTGTAACTCCCAAGAAACTGTGATATTGTGTCATGTCCAAGACCTTACTTGTTTTATTAAAATACACAGAACATTATTATTGCTTTATTGAAACTGCACAACCAAATAAGTCATTAGGAAATGCAAGAGTTTGGAGGCTTTTGTGCAGTATTTAAAAAAAATCTGTCAACAGTACAAAAGACACTTACTGTTGTGTTCATGATTCCTGTCCCATGCGTTCGAATTGAATTAGCGATGTGACGGATATTGATAGTGTTCAAGTGTTTGTTATTACTTGTTCTTTCAATGAAGATCTGGGAGAGAAAAATGAAGTTATTTACTCAAATCTGATTCTGTGATAAATTATCAGTCTAGGTAGCCCACATCCTGTTTGAGAGCAGCTAATCACTGGTGATTAGGGAACGCACCAAGAAAACGCAGCATGCATACAATTAACTTTATCTGATAGATTCTTCAGATTTCTGCAAAAGGGTGATTCAACAATTCCAAGGCAGAGGTTGCACTAAAACTCTCATTTACTGAGACTATATCCCACATTAATTGGTCTAAAATATGTCAGCACCTGTTAGTACTTTTGGTCCCACTACGCAGTACAGCAGTGAGTTCCACTGCTGAATTACATGCTGATGAGAAAAAGTACTTCCTTTTCTTTCAGGAACACACTCATTTTAGGAGTGGGCCCCTCATTCTCGCACCGTGAAAAGCCACAAAGGGTTGTTCCCTGTATACGTTCTCCATGTCACACATAACTTCATTTCTCTAATAACCCATTTTCAGATAAAAACTGACCTTTTTTCCCAGATTAAAACCCCTTACTTTTTAACTTAAGTTTAAAATTACATACTTACTAGGTTCTTACATAGCAGCCCATTATCCTTGCTGCCTCCTCCTAGCTCCAGTGGAATATTTGACACGGAGTGATCATACTGGCACACTGTACTCTGAATATGCTTAGACAACATTCTGAGACCCACCTATAGCACCCCAAAAGATGTTTCCCTAGAGCAGCAATGGCTGTTTTACAGCTTTTTATTGTGTCTGTTCAGCTTGGGTTTTTCTTCCACGTACATTACCCTGCATTTCTTAATCCCTTCAGGAAAAAAGTATGGGATATACCTTACCTGATTATTCAGATTGTAGAGGTAGCGGGATACAAAAACATGAATATTTCTCATGATTTCCAAAACATCCAGACCCTGAAACAACATTGAGAATTATTATGAAAAAAATTCAAGAACTACTGACATGCCTAACCACTAAGGTGCACAAATACTATTTCTGTAGTTAGTTGAAAGCATTTTAGAAAGCAACATTTTCACTCTGCAAAATGAAGACTCTCTTAATTTTTGTTCAGTGTCTGCAAGATAATGCTTAGAGGAGAGAAGAACCTCAGCTAACATTTTAGTATTTACATGTCTGCCTGTTCTTTTCCAACTTCCCCTTAAAGTAAGGAATCCTCCAGTCTATTCCACAAGCCCCAATTAAAAATAAAAATTGAGTTTTGGCTGTTTTCAGTTTCCAGAAAAAGAAATCTTGCCTTAAGAGATTTCTACAGACACAAATTGCCATAGAGACATAAGCAACTAGCCACCTTTTTTTATACCATTTTCCCTGACCTGTCTAAAAGATTAAACTTCAGTACTTACAATGTAAGTAAATTTTGCTTGAATGAGTCATGTTAGTATCAATGTGCACAGAAAGGATGCTAATTAATCTAAACACTCTATTGCCAGTTGTGACAAGGATTTTATCAAGATTTTGCTGGGGTGGAATGGAGTGTGGGGTGTCTTTGTTTTGAAGTAAAGCTCACACCAGAATGAATGTTACAAAACCAACATTGTGAAATGATTTAATTCTTTTTAAACAACGTGATGGCCAAATGTTGCCCATGGGAAGCCAAAACCGGAAACAGAAATTAATCCACAGCACTTCTGTACCAAGCAGCAGCTAGAGTTCTTAGTTCCGTGTCCTCTTCCAACTTAAGAAGACACAGCCATCATGAACATTAGGAAAAAAAAAGTTGCATTTCTAAGAACTTTCACCAGCGTGCTAAGCCAAATGAGGGAATGAAGCTAACTGCCAAAAATATCCAAGACACTAAAACTCTTGAAGGAAAGTCTTCAGAAATATGCAAGCTGTGCTTCTTTTGCACCAATGCCATAAGAGTGAATGCCTTCACCACTGACTTGATGAAACTACAACTTCATATGTAACCAGGTTTAGCAGGTTCTAGGAGGCTTTGAGTCACTCTCCTATTAAGCTAAGCACGGATGTCCCAAAGTCCTCTTTGCCCAGCCTGTGAAACAGTTTCTTTTGATGACCACTAAGCAGAACGTTCTGAGAAGCAAGCAGCAGAGAAAATCCACCGTTCAAGGGTCATCAGAGAAAAACCACCATTCAAGGGTCATTCCAGACTTGTGACAGTTGTATTCCAGATGTATCACTTGCCAAATGGCAGATACTGAATTTTCAACATGAGTTGAATACTCGTTCTGAGTTTGTATACCCAATTTTATTAAACCTTATGATAAAAAATGAATGATACAAGTCCAGCATGAAATTAACTGTTATTGGTGTTATCTCCAAAGGTAAAGATTGTGTCTCAGACGTCAACCAGACATTAAAGGTCACTTTTTCCAAAGAGTTCTCTTATCTTGGGTACTTTCATTTTAACAACGCAGCCCTCTGAATAGCTAGCTAGTATGACAGTGTAATGGAACAGATGACAGCCATGTCCTATGGGCACTGTACCTGTTCCAGAGTCTGGCTAGGAAGATGTGCTTCAGTCATACTTAAACCATAGCGCTGAGTTGCTAGGTTTCTCATTTCACTGTAGGTGGCCCAGTCATGAAGAGCTACAGTTGTTAAGTTGTAGAAGGTCTTGTCCAAATAGTGAGTGACATAAGCTGTAAACACACAGAAGGATGACTAAAATAATACTATTTAGTAAGGAAACGTGTAAAGAAATGAAAAGATACATTAAGCCAAAGTGTAACAGAGATGAAAGTAATAGAATCAAGAAAACATACAACTCCTCACCTTTTATGTCAATGAACCGATTGAAAAAACGTATTGGGTTCAGAAAGAAGAAGTGAGCTAGATCCTTCATACCAACTCTGAAGGGGTTTCTGTCATCCAGCTTTAGGTGTGTATGAACTGATAAGCGCAGGTCCTTTTCTATCTCTTTACATAATTTGTCCAGCAAGTGCTATTCAGAGGAATTAAAAAAGTCACATTCAGTGTCCGCTTACAATGCTCTGTTAGGAGACCTAATGTCTCTCTCCAAAGATACATAAAAGTGATTAAACTAGTGAAGACAGTTCTGCTTTGGCAGGGGCACACAATCTGAAGTTAATCAATACTTGGGAACCAGAGGGTTATTCTATTTCTTCTGTTACTGTTCTAGTACACAATAGCAAGAAAAAAAGCTACACAGCTCAAAGAAGGTAAAGGTTTAAATACCTCTCCGTTCTGACCTTAGGGGGAACTAGGCTTAGGGCTAGCTCTCTAGGTAATAGTAAGATCTAACTCAGTGAGGAAGTCTTGCAAGAAGAATCTGGTCTGAATTTCTGCAAAATCTGTAGTGTTTGGTTTTGAACTAGTTAAATAAGAAGAATAGTTCAAAGGTTAAAACCTAGACTTGGGAATCTGAATTCACATTTCCTCTGTCAAACATCCTTTGTAATTCTAGATAATAATTCACTAGAGGCCACCTACATTTACAGAGCCTTCAGTACTAAAAGCCATGCATGCATCCTAAGAACAGTAGTACGTATCTTACGCATTCACACAAGCAGAACTTAATCTGACAAAAAGTACTCTTCTGATTGCATAGTCTGTAACTGAGGTTTGCCACCTTTAAGAAATTTAGAGTGCAGTATCTTCATGTTCCAACCACCACAGATACTGTTAACTACAGGTTTTAAACAACCAAATCATCAGTGAACACTTTCTTACCTATTAAAATACTTCATACCAATCTCAAAGGTCTCTGTGCTATTTTTATAGATACCAGGTTTGGTACAAGAGATGCTGGCCTATAAGATATTCCAAGCATAGTGTTGCCTTTAATTTCAATTCACAACAAATTACCTCATTGAGCACTTCCATGATTTCTTTGTCATAGCATTCCAGAAGCACCTCGTAAGATTCCAAGTGTCTGGCATGCATCATAGCAGGTACACAGTCCCGTAGCGCACTAAACATATACTGAAAAAGAAACTATTATGCTTAGCCAAGAGATTGACAGACATGTCAACAGCATCTTAAATAGTGTTCAAAGCTAACAAATCAAAATCTCAAGTCTTCCCAGTTTTATTAAAAACAGACCTCATAAACCCTACTGAAGTTTCCTGTCCTTACGAAGCATTTAGTTGTTACTGATCTATCTGCAGAAAGGTCATAATTATGAGCCATTTCATCTGAAGTTATTTGCTCTATATTAATTTTAGCACTGTGATTGACCATAGTATGCACAAATCTGTAACAGAGTATTGATTTTTAATCAAGATTAGCATGCCAAAGCATGATTTGACTCTGCAGCAAATACCTGATACTTCAAGAGATAAGCAGTAGAAAAAGCTACAGGACAACTACCCCACAGAGCATCACTGAACACTATGATATGAGTTTTAAAAATACATAAACACAATGTGCAAAGATTGCTTTTATATCCTCCAGACTGAGAAGAAATTTCTGTCTCATTAGTAACTCTTGTCTGATTATTTCAGCATCTTCCTTTAGAGTTTCAATGTAAGCTTTATCCTCTCCTCCTACAAATCCCTCCCACTACAGCAGCAACTACGTTGCTAACGTCATTACTTACATGCAGTCTAGCAGAATCAACTGCATTTTCATACACATCATCTAAATAGATGGGAAAGACTGCTCGATGCCAGTATAAGAAACAACAGTCACATTGTGCTCGAATTCTAGAATACAAAATTACTTATTAGGTACAGAACTGGAAGAAGCCATTCTTCTAAACACAGTGATACTTTTTTTAGTGTGTTTAAACTAAAAGACAACTGCTTTTCAACACTAAGTTTTACATGGTTACTTTAATATTCCAGATACAATGCTCTTCTCAAAAGGAAGTTCTTTACTGAGGAACTTTAATTTCTTGTTTTCCACTAGACTATTTATAAACAAAAAGTACCTGTTTTAGAAAAAGGCTTTACTCAGTCTCTGAAAGAATTAGACCTTACATTACAGCAAAATTCTAAATAGCTATTTTCTTATTGCATGCAAGTAGTAGCCTAGAGATCAAACACATATTTTAAGTTCCTCCTCTAAGCCAAAAAGAGAAACAGGCCTCTCCTGATACAACTCATATACAACACTTATTCCAGGAATTGATCCCATGAGTCATCCACTGAAGATGTTTTTATCTCTCCATGAAACATGCATGGAACCCAGCTACTCACCTGGCTTTCGTACAGCAAACATTTATGTAACTTGAGTGTTCACTGAGACTACAGCTGCAATAAAACATGGTGTCACAAGTGAACTAACAGCCTGATCTCCCAAACAGACTGGTGTTTACTCCTAACTTTTGGGGTTGGGTCAAGAGGAAGAGTTTAGCTTGACAAAGCCAAGTCATCCAAGAAAGTGACAGAATTTCTAAAAAATCAGAGAAGTGGATTTCCCTAATTGGCAACAGTTAGGTAAAATATGACCTGTCCAAAGAACAGAGAGCTTCAGGCTTAGCTCTGGAGTTTTCTGTCCATACCTGGTCTACAACACAGGCAAAAAAAAAAAAAATCACCACAAGCATGCAGCTACCAGATTTTGCAACTTGCACAGCGAAGATCCAGCTCCCTCAGTGACGCTACACTGCCTTCTATGTATTACATGCCACTGCTTACCGCTCTGTGAGTTCACTGATTAAGTCTAGTTTTTTCAGAACTAACTGAAGGCGAATGAGTTCTTCATCTTTAAACGTTTTCTGTGCAAATGAAGGAAAAAAAAAAAACAAAGAAAGTAAGATACAATTATAAGATAAATCTTATAAGATTTCCTTATAAGATACTACACCAAACAAGTAGAGGTCTGGAACAATCATGGCACTTACCATCTGTGTTCCCACACTTAGAGCAAGGGAAACAATTAGTCGCCTCTGTTTTGTACTTGGCCCATGAAGGGTGTTTTCAGTCAACACCAAAGCAGAGAGGACATCCAGGCGTTGCTCACTGTACTTTTTATCAGATATGACTCTTTTCTTGATGAAAGAAAAACAGAAATTCAGAAAAGTTACCCAAGCCCAAATGTAATAGCTTACCTCTTCTTTCCAAAGCTCACGGACTTGTCACAAATTTCTGCAAACAAATTACGTTTTGTGAACACAGCTAAGCAAATCCAGATTCACTTACTCAGTAATTCAGTGTGTGGTAATACCACTGAATTGACCACACACTTTGAATATGTGCAGTTCAGCATGAACATTGGTTGGGTCATACAATAGGCAAATACTGTGCAAGCTGCATGTGACTGCATACCAATTTTAGTTCTAAGGTACTTGTAATTTAAAATTTTAATTATTTTTTAATCAATGACTACTTGTTGGTAACAAAACCCAGTTTACAGCTGAACAGTCAGAAGTTGTACAAACACAACAGCAACAAAACTTACAATTTTCTAAATATTCTAATTTAGCAGAAAGATCAACTGCAAACATTCGTGTGAGCAAAGGGAACCAAGCCTTCCAGCTAAAAAGTTACTCACAGACATATTAGTGAGTTGCAGTGTAACTCAGAAGAGATACAGTTTCATAAGAGTTAAACCTCTTCCATTTCCAAGAAATTATGTTCAATGTGAAGCTCCTAACCTCACATGCTAAAGCTCTGTCAGATAAAGTGGAGCAGATAAAGTTATTACTAATAAACTATTTACCAGCATCTGTTTTTCACATATTTTAAGTAGTAGTCAAAATACCAGTTGTTCACAGATGCATTCTTTGATATCCTTCAACATACTAGTCTCAGCACATTTCTATGCATTTAGAAATAATTTGTAATGTAATTACAGTTATGAAGTTATCTAAATATATGTGAACTGTTTGTTTGAAGATATACAGGTTTTTTAGTAGCTCTGAAGCTCAGTTCATGCTACTCCTAATATCTATCTATCTATAAATGTTTTTTAGAAATACAAGATTTTTTTTGCTTACACTAGAAAATAGAGATGCCAGACACATAAATTGAGATTATAGCCAAGTAAAAGGGAAATTTAATAGCTGAACTGGTATCAGTAGCAAATGTCCTTTGTAATTCTGTTACTGAATGTGATGAAAGAACAAAACAATCATTAATACATCAGAACAGGTATACTAAAATCTCAATTTCCCATTCGCTCTGAAATCAGAAATTCAAGATTTGATAAGCAAAACATGTAGCAAGCTGATCTTGTTTATAGAAACGTATTATGTAGGTATTACAGTGTCTCACCATCAGAAGCCATTATACCCCACAGTGAAAAAGTGAATTTATGCCCACATTCCTCTCCTGTAAGCCATGATGTATTAACCACGGTTATTTTGCCAAGCAGACACAAATTTAAATAACTAACAGCCTGTTTGCTTAGACCTATAACAGATTGCTTTTAAGAATGTGCATCAGAAGAGGTAAGAAAAGGTCAGTTTGTGAAAATCACCAGAAAACAAAACAAGAACACAGGAGGAACAGGACAAGAGATTGAACAGCTCAGAGGAAGAGAGGAACCACTCTTAGCCAAAACCAGATAACCATCTATGCTGTACAGATTCCAGGGCAAAGTTTATGAATCTGTCAATTATGATAAAGCACCACACCATGGATTTTGCAAAAGTAAGAAAAAAATTAAGATTTTGTAAGCACTTAGATAGGAAGATTAATTATTAGAAGTTGGATTACATACCTTGGCTTCAGAAATAGAGTGAAGAGCCTGATACTGCAGATGTTGAGAAATGTGCGTCACAGAATCTGCCACAATCATACTTCTTCGGTAAAACATGTGTTCTATTGCCTAAAGCCCATCCCAAAACATATGAACAACAGTTCATGTAGTTACCAAAATTGTTGCCTTTAGAATTTAGTTTTTATGCTGGCTGACTCACCCACACTGCAAATACAGACTCTTTCCACTTTGTAATGTACTGTTAGTAGCAGTTGCTATTAACCCTTGGAAACTGAGAAAAATCGAACCACTCATGACCATAAAAAGTTTCAGGACTGATCTAAGTTTTCTTGGGTTTTTTGTTTTGTTTGTTAAATAATCCAGTTCTATTCCCCATTGCTTTCTGAAGGTATTTCAAAACTGAGTATCTTCTTTTTTGAAAAGCTACCAGGAAAAGTGCAAAGTCCTGCACCCAGGGAGGAACAATCCCATACACCAACATATACTGGGTCTTGTCCAGTTGGAAAGCAACTTGGCAGAAAAAGACCTGGGGGTCTTGGTGGACACCAAGTTGAACATAAGCCATCAGTGTACCCTTGCCACAAAGGCAGCTAATGGTATATCCTGGGCTGCATTAGGAGGAGTGCTGCCAGTAAGTCAAGGGAGGTGATCCTTCCCTTCTACGCAGCCCTGGTGAGACCACACTTGGGCAGCAGCCAGTTCTGGGCTCCTCAGTAAAAGACAGACATGACCATACTGAATAGATTCCAGCCAAGGGCTGTGAAGATGATTAAGGGACAAACTGAAACACATGAGGTTCCCTCTGAACATCAGAAAACACTGGCATATGTTGGTTGTCCAGGGAGGTTGTGGAGTCTCCATACTTGGAGATACTCAGAAGTCATCTGGACACAGTCCTGAGCAACAAGCTCTAGGTTGTCCTGCTTGAGCAGGGGTAGGTTGGATCAGACAACTTCCAGAGGTCACTTCCAACCTCAGTCGTTCTGTGTTACCATCTAAACCGGTTAGCAGTTACATAAAAATCAGTTCTAGCCTCCCAAATCTCCTGTTGTCTAACCAAATGCAGTCTTGAACAAGAAGCCAACCATGCAAAAACATTTCCCACTTCAGAGGTTTTGTTGGGTTTTTTAATATGTGGTGTTTGATCAATGTTCTCTTTAAAGCTCTACATGAAATAAATAATTTCCATCCAGTGACCTACCTTCAGAAGTTCCACCAGTCTGCAGAGAGCTTTCACTGAAGTTTTGGTCATAGGTTTTTGCATTGACATGTAGAGATTCATTGTAGTTTTAATGATAGTGCTAAGACTATATGCATAAAGAAAACCCTAAAAATAAAAGGGGGGAGGAGGGGGCAGCAGGAGAGAAATCAGTATTTTCACTCCATACCAATCAAAAAAGTCCTCTCTGTTTTCTATTATACGCAATAGACAGCTAACTTCTGCCTCTTCATATTAGAGACCATATTGCTCCACTTAATAAGCAAGCCTGGGATCCCAAAGCTGAATGAGACCCTTTTATTAGGCTGATATTGTGAAACTACCTACAAATCATTAGACCACCTGCTCATTAACCTCTTTAGAGCCATTCAAATTAAACATAGGTCAGTGAATTAATTAGCCTCAAAGCTCTAGTAAATTCAGACCTGTTGTAAGTCAACTCAAACAACTCCCATACCCACAAAAAAAAAAGCCTATCACAAAAACAATCTAAAACATTTACATTCCATGGAAGAAATACACTGTCAGTATTTACACACTTCCTGTCCATCCCACAAGAAAAAAGCAGTAAGGTTTAAATCAGTGTATGCCGAGCTTTTAAATACAATGTTGGTTCCATACAGCATGACAAAAATCTTAACTTATTTCAAAGAAAAAAATAGTAAAAATAAAAGAGACTAGGAAAAGACAGCAAATAGTGCAAGAAAGTCAGTTTGCTACAGGGCAAAATGTTAAGTCCACTGCAAATAATTCAATACAAAAGCCACAGATCCCACTACATGTACATCTTTAGATAAGAAAGATTCAGGATCATCCTTCTATCACACACCTATTCTCACCAGATATTCATCAGGCAGATAGATACATATAAAAACTAGCAAAAAATAAATTCAGAAGAAAGATGCATCTTACTTTAAGACTACAAGCTTAGTAGGCCAAAAGTCTTAGTAGGCCAAAAGGAAACCAGCTGCCTCAGAACATAGTAAGATTCCTGCAAAGTACCATCATGAAGGCAAAGCACAAAGAAACAACACAAAACCTTTACTGGAAGTATGTACTGTGCTAAATTAAACTAAATTAGACACTAGTTCAGTCCAACTCATGTACCTCACAACTGACTCAAAAGGAAAAAAACCAAACCCTTTACTAAAGAGTAAAGGAAGCTTTCTTGATTTTGTAAGTCAAGAAAAAAAATCCAAAATTTTAGCCATTGACTATTTAGTCAGATTCATTTTCCCCACATGCTTTACAGAAAGGCCTTTTACAGATTTCCTTATTGGTGTATCTATTACACACTTAAAGTTTTAAAACTATTCCCACATTGTAAAGTAACACACCGATGATCATAGAACTTCTGCGATTTTTTTTATGTTCGACAACTTGCATCATTTGCTGCATCACCACATTAAAGACTGCACACCTGGATGAAGACACTGCAGCGGTTAGAAAGATCTTCAGCAAACTTATCCATGCGTTGCTCCTTTGACAAGATAGATTCCATTTTTGTCATCCATGAGCTCACAAAAACATAATACGACTGCATATCTCTGGAGAAGAAAACAAAGACAGTTGCTTACTTCAAATTAAGACGAGTAATAAAGTTTTCTCTTTTCAAAGCTTAAATTCTTGTAAGGGAAGTATGTTAAATCTTCAGTCCTCAAAATAGTAACTCTTCCTTCCCCACAGTATCAGAACTTCATACTCATTTATGTTTAAATTCTGTATAGGTAAGGTTTAGTAAGTATGCCGATTTTATCTATACAAACATACCCCAAAGAGTCAAAATGAGCTCCCTTTCAAGAGCACAAAGGGCCCTTTCAGCAGTACATACACTACACTTCAAGTTAAGAGAGTAAGTAAAACTGCTCAAAAATGCTTTTAAACACTAGCCAAAAAGTCCTATACTGATGTTACTTTTCCTCTAAGTTTAAACCGTTGTTATATACACAGACACACACACAAGCAAATATAACTTGCCATTACAAGTGCTGTGCTGCTCTCCAATAATATATTTCTCCAGAAGTTTATCTGCTTGGGTTACACTAGTTGTAATAGCGTCCACTTTTAAAACTGATTTATTCCATGCTACAGGACTGTGCCACTGCCATACTACTTACTGCAGCAGTTA
>NW_010390216.1:375-17288 GCF_000710305.1 Buceros rhinoceros silvestris | reverse complement strand
AGGAATGTATTCAGATCCCTGATTATGACTTCCAAAATTACACTTAAGGCAACAGTCTAATTATCAAAAGCAGTACACAAATTTGTAAAAAAGCAAGAAAAAGTTATTGGCAGAATTCAAATCAGCAGATACAAAAATCAAGATTTTTATTACAATCTTCTCTAAATTGTGCATACAAAGAAGGGTAAAGTTGATGAATGGTCTGGAGAACAAGTCCTGTGAGGACCTGGGGTTTAGCCTGGAGAAAAGCAGTCTCAAAGGAGACCTTATCGCTCTCTACAACTACCTGAAAGGAGGTTGTAGGGAGGCGGAGGTCAGTCTCTTCTCAGGTAACAAGCAATGAGACGAGAGGAAATGGCCTCAAGTTGTGCCAGGGGAGGTTTAGGATGGATATTAGGAAAAATCTCTTCACGGAAAGGATTGTCAAGCGTTGGAACAGGTTGCCCAGGGAAGTGATGGAGTCACCAGACCCAGAGATATTTAGAAGATGTGTAAATGTGGTGCTGAGGACATGGCTTAGTGGTGGACTTGGCAGTGCTGGGTTCGACTCTATGACCTGAAAGGTCTTACCCAACCTAAATAATTCTATGATTCTGTGAAATTTCTGTGAATACCCAGATCTTTTAACTGTTTCTTAATCTCAAGAGCTGCAAGACATGACTTGTACCACTGCCCAAGGCCAGAAGCCTGGAGTTGTTACGCCCTCCTCTTTCCTCCCCTTCAAACTGATTCTGCCAGCTTGCATATACAGCTGAAAGACAACCTGCAAAATATAAGTGTTTACTTGTATTCCACAGACCCCATTTTCTACCTTCTTGCTTTGGTCTGTGACATAAACAGAAATCTCAGCCCTGTTGTATCTCTACTTCATGCAGCATTCTTGTTCATAAGACTAACCACTAAAAAAAATTCCAACTCATCTTTAAACATATTTTAGAAAGAACATAGAGAAGGAACTGACCTGCAAACTACATGCAGAGCACAAAACAAGAAGTCTTTTCAAATACAGGTAAGTTCAAAGACCACTAAACAATTAATTGAAATAGTATTGAAGAAAGAAATGCTTACAAAGAAACTTAGCACCAAGCAGCAAAAAACTCCTCTATAAACCTACTAGCTACTTACCTCCATAAACATAGAAAGCAGAGAGCCCTAATAGAGAACAAAGCAGCTCAGGTTACTAGACTCTTCATTAAAAAAAGGAAACTGAAAGTATGGAAATAGAAATAACTGAAACAAGCAAATATTTAGAACTGCCACGAACGTTGTTATTTTGGTGACATAATACACATTTTTCTGAAAGCACAGCATGAAAACAAGCTTAGTTTTGACCAACGCTTTTTCAGCAACACTAACACACACGTACTGCTGCAGAACTGTGATTCTGCAGAAAGTTGATGAACACCACTAAGCAACACTAGGCAACACACTAGTACACCGAATGAAGAAACCCACGTGTTTATAAACTATTTGCCAAACAGCATCACGAAGCTCTATTTAGGAAGCATACTTGGTAAGTGACTGTGCCTTCTGCTGTAGAAAGTTCTCCCTTTGCATTTTAATGGTATGAACACTTTTCTTGTCCAGGAGCTTAGCAGCTGCTGGCATCTTCTGAATCAGGAAGTTGTCAGCAAACCAGATAATGTTAGCAGTTAATGTGATGGCTGGTACCTGGTGGGGAAGGAGATAGAAATAGAGGGGGGGGGAAAATTATACCAAACAGCAATAAACATAAGTAACTACAATAAACACTGTATGACCATGCAGGCTTCTTATGCCTCTTTTGAAGCATAACACACAATTCAGGTTTTTTCTACATGACTGGTTTTCACAAAGTATTACATTCATGTTAAAAAAAGGTTTCTCCCCTAGAAGTCTACTAAGGACACCACAGACAAAGTTATTACCACTCTCAGTGATTCCAAACAGCGTTAGAGAATTTAATAATTTCTCAATACCATCTGATATGAAAAAGACTAAACAACCTTTGGACTTAGATGTCTTTCAAAATACATGTTTATACCCAAGGTCAAAACCCACAACATTTACTCAGTCCCACAATACTGATAACTCAAATGATTTTTTGTCCTCAGTGCCTCAGTAATTCTGACCCCCTCAAGATTACAAAAAGCAGAAAAATCTAATTCTGCTTTCCAAATTGTTTTGGTAAATTGTGTGTTCTTTCCATTCCCAAGTCTGTGCTATGCAACGAAGAAAGTTATCTACTTCATTACTGAAGATTTTTCCCCCCCTCATAATTACTGACAAAAGAGCAAGCATTCACCTTTTTACAGACATCCAACAATGACTTGTAAAATTTCTTGTCTATGGTCCGAAAAATCTGAAAATGCAGTACGAAGAGGCCACAGATGCCCACATATTTATCTCTCTGGTCAATTTCTGAAGGTTCACCTGCAAAAATACACCTTTTTAAGTCTACTCCCAGACAATCAATACAAACAATTTTAGAAACAGTGACCTTGGCAGAAGAAACACGAGCTTGCATTACCAAGTTTGCCTTCAACATTTGCAAAAGCTGTGCGAAGAATATGAGCAAATTCTTCAGCAAACGTGCTGTTCTTCGAGACTGACACTCCACCATTTACAGAATCAAATTGTTGCTCTATACAGGCCTGAGCAAACAGAAAAAAAAAGCGTAACAATAATGCCGTGAATTTTGGACCTTAAAAGAACATGATTTTGCAAGAGAAGAATACTACAAGAGCCTGAAGTTAGTCTTAAACCTCACAACATACAGATTAACTATACTTAAATTATTTAGCATAATAACAGAAAACATTAAAACCTCTCATACGTAACTCAAAAAAGTTTTCTTCACATTTCTGTTAAGGGGCAATTTTAAAGAAACCACTTGAAGTGCTAAGAAACTAAAATGCATATTTGCATTATTATATTATAATACATTACTAACTATCCATTAACTAAACAAGATTATCATGCAAGTTGCTTGTAGGATGTAGTTCATGAATCTGTAGCATAAAACCCCACACCACTGGCGGCGGTTTAAAAAATAAAATTACCAAAACCCCCACAACAGCCAAAAAAATAAGATACACATTTCGGATTTCCTAAAGAGCTTAGTAAAAATCTTTAATGGCATTGTATTTAAGAATATTTTTCTTGTATTTTTGCTTGGAAGCTGCATTCACAGGACAAGAGGGGAAGCTTCCTGAATGAACATCAGATAAATCCTCCTGATGCCTCAAACATTTAATGAAGCCTTTGTACTAATACACCACTAGAGAAATACAAGATGAAAAATGGACAGCTGGCAGCAATGTCCTTTGAAAGAATAAGCCAAATTGTGCTTAATTATCTATCTACAATTTCCCTTTTGGAGGTTTTTTATACAACAAAACCTTCTTCCCTACGCCCTTTAAGATGTAACAGCAAGAACAAAGCAACAGTCCTGTTCAACTGACTCCACTGTGTCCAGATTCAGCAATGCTATCCTCTGCTCACGCTATGCCACAACATCTGATTTCTGCATCTCAAATACAAAAAGCTATCTTGTTTTAGAAAAGCATGTATGAATGCATTTAAGTTCACTGTATTGAAAAAGTAATAACGTTTCTCATCCACCTGTACACATGCATGTTTCAGGGGTACGCTCCACTGAAGTGGCACGTAATGACAGCTCGTAGCTTGTCTCATAGGCAAGAAATGAGACAAAAATAGATAGAATACACAGTCCTAATGACAAGTCATCTGCATCTCTAATTCCGCAACACAGTAAGCATTAACTGCTACCATTCGAAGCCTGGCACAGTTCTAGCACATGAGAAGAGCAAGGAAGGATCTTTACAATAGAGCCTTTTTTCTTCCTCCCTTGCACAGATGCGAGAGCCAAATTCACACATCACTGTATCCAGAACAAAACAAAAAACCAACGGACAGACAAACCATTCTAAAAAGAGTGTCACTTTAACATAAGTTTCCCCTGACGTACTGGGAAACATTAATTTCATTACCTGAAATATCATTCCCTCAAGTAACTGGCATTCCAGTTTTAACAGCAGCTTTTCAAACGGCTTCAGTTTATCTTCTTGAATTCCAAACTTAGAAGGGTTGTGATGAACAGATTTTAGCAGCCTATAAGGAGTGGAACACATACATATAACACAAAGTACACAAATAGTTTTATCATATCCTGTACTATTTTGATAACAGATTTTAACTGCCCACATCTGTGCCTAGCAGCAACTTCAAAATAAAAAAAAGAACCAAAACCCCCTAGGTCTGTATTTGCCTAAGCCATTTGCATCTGAATAACTCCCATTTATTTATGTTTTCCATGAAACAATTGTTATTCCGCTTATTTAACTACCTTTATAAGTAAAAGTTGAAGCGTCAAAAATTAAGACAGCATTCTTACTTAAATATATATGCCCATCCCCATGATAAGTATGGATAGGGATAGTCTTAGATCAGGTCTGCACAAAATAACATTTCACACTGAGTATATTTTAAGTGATTTTTGTACAAACACAAAGCTATTACTGTGTTTGTCAAGATGCTTACCATGTATTGTAAATGTAACATTCAGCACTTTAAAAACTTTCTGGTGCTGTTAGAAGAACACAAAGGGAGCTTAGCCTATAGATTTGCCCATAAATCGAGATCTATGGGAAACTCTCAGGGCTACCAAAATCCATGCTGCCACAATGATTTTCTTGGAACAAAGACACGCACACCTTCAGAGACGCACCTCTTATACATGGTCCAGTGATCTTTCAGAGTGGCATGATTATCAATTATTTCATCCAGAGTGATTAAAACTGTAAGCAACTCTCCCAGATGCTCATACATCGCCTGTTAAAAAACCGAAAAAGACTGTAGTTATTGAAATGTTTGTTGTCATGTGCAGCCTATAAAATTTCAGTTCCTTTCAATATACTATCAGCCAACAAGACATCAGCTAGAGAGTTAAATCAGAGATTTCATGCTTTGGTAGCTTAAAGATTTAGTATTTCTTGTAGTGACACAAGGCACATTAGTCTGCATTCAGGCACTGCTTTAAGTTCACTGATCTATTCTGACATTGAAGACGGGCTTTTTTAAATTGTCTACATTGCATACAATAAGGGAGCATGCAAACACTTTTCAGCTAAGAAAGCAAGAATGTGACAAATGTGGAAACACCAGCCCTTTCCACACGTAAGCCAGAAAAAGCTGATAAACAAAACATAACCTTTAGAGAGATACCAGATTAAAAGTTGTACTTCAAATTCACATTCTTGCTTCTTTTCTTGGGATTAATGATCAAGACATACATATAGTAAAATAAGCAACAGTGTGCCAAATCATTCCCACCTGAAAATGAACTCCAGACGTCTCTATAATTTTAGGCGCATTCCTGTAAATAAAGTTCACACTTTAATGTTGTTTTAATCATTAGAAAGGAGCATATTTATCAATTCTGTGTCACAGTGTGTTCTTGTTTCTTGAAGTACATTTTTTTCATTAACATAGTAACCTCAGAAAACAAAGTCTCAGAATTTGATTAGAAGTACATGCTATGCAAAATCTGTGTGCTGTGATTAATTTAATATTGCCTTTTTAAATGTATAGCATGTGACTGATTCAAACCACTGATTGCATTCGGTGTACAAGTGTATTGGCAATTCCCAATTCAGTTACACTAACAGCAACTAGCTTTGATACATAAAGCCTTGCAGTTCAAAAGTACAAAAATCACTTAAAATATTTAATCAAGCCATGACCAAGCCACGCATCCGGCCTTGTCCACTCAGCACCATACAGAGTCTACCTCGTGTTGTGCAAGACAAAATTGAAAGCAACAAATAAAACTGAGAAGAACAATGCTATTCTGGGCAGGGGCTGTGCAGGGGATCAAAAGCCCTGAAGTTAAACCCAACAATTCCATTCAGAAGTAAACTCTCCACAGAGTCTTCAGAAGAGCTAAACCAAACAGACCTTACTAGGCTTAAATTCAGGTGTCAAAACCATGGCTGTTCTATGAGTAATGTATACCAAGATCTACACATTTAAAACAGACTGTGGAAGTGATCCGATTTAAGCTTCTGAAGCTCCTGGTATCCTCTGTATGGTCAACAGAAGGAATCTCTGTCTCAGACAGATCAAGGATAAAGAGTAGTAATATCTCTTAATCATAAAGACCAAGTGCCTTTGAAGAATCAATTCTACAAAAAAAAAAATAAAAGTTTTGTATATCACTATATAAAAGCACTGCCTTTTCTGAAAATAAATCCACTTCTGTAACGGCTTACGAAGCCCAAATTTGCACAGCAAAGTACTCTCCATCTCTAGACAACAATATTCCAAAAACAACCATGTCTCAAAACATTTGTATTTTATACATTTAACTGCAAAAACAATATAGCATTTTAGGGCATAATTACTTGTTACTGGTATAGAGAACAGCCAACTGATGCACTACATTCACCACCACTTCATAACATCTGGTAACAAAGCAAGACAGCTCCTGAAATACAAGAAAATAAAATGCATATATCTGTATAGACCATCCTCATACACAATTGTCATTACATCCAAAACACTGAACATAACCACTGAACTTGCAGCTCAGGCTCCAACTATATCCCTAATCCAAGTCAGTGGACAGATCTGTAACAGGATGGAAAACATCCTACTAACAGCTCCGAAGGAGGATCCGGGACTAGAAACTACTGAACACAAGCTTACAGTACAATGTGGTCTATTGATACTATTGGTTCACTTTATCAAAGACATTAAGAAGTGACTTGACAACAGCGTCCAAATACTTTCATAGACGATGTTCCTGATAGCAAAGGCTGTGTCTTTTCCCACTAGATTCAAGAGTCATGCTCTGGTGTTGGCCAAATTCAAATTAGAAATTAAACACAGAAGCCTGTACCTACTGGAAGAGTGGTAAGTCACAGAATACCACTTTCAAAAAAAAAAAAGGCAATGTCTTTAAGAGATATGCTTGACTAAAGCAGAACTTGAGCTCAGTTACACAGTACAAAATGAGTGAGAATAGGTGAACTCTGACCCCATAAAGGACTACCTTAATTTCTATAATGGATTTTAACAAGGTATTCCTCCAGCAATAGCATAAACAAATGTGAGTTTCCCTTAACTGCAATAATATTTGCTCATTAATGCACTCTATAATCCGATGATGTTGAAGTCTACATGTGCTTAGTCTAGCCAGTCAGCAAACAGATGGCTTCATAGGAGAGAGCCAACACTGGTTAACCAGCCAGCCTGCTGTTCCTGCCAGAACACTGGCTTGGCTAACAGCTGAATTCTGTCTTCATCAAAAACAGACCTTATTTGGGCTTCTGCCCTCTATTAGTCACCAGTTTTCACAAAACATAAGTGTCTTTACTCCTTTACTTGTATTGCTCTAACAAACGCAGCTGAAACAAGCCAACAGATTCCGGAGGAATGGATTAATAGGCAACCGAGGTGATGTTTCTTGATGAAGGGGCAGCAGCTGTCATTTTAAAACCTCCAGGAAACAATCCAATTTAACAGCACATGCACATTAGCAGCTACCTAATACAGGCAAGAGCATCATTTTATCAGAGTTCTTAAAATATTCTGTCTTCTGCAGGATCACAAGTACCCAACTAGTGTTCCACGCCATTTTTTAAAAAGTGTTTTGACATAGGGGCTATTACAGCTAGTTAATCAGGAAATCCTGAACTCAGAAGAGCCAAAAAAACAATACATTGACATTCATTCCATGAAAGCAATATTTCAACTGTTTTGCCATCTTAACTCGTAATTTCACACACACCCTTGGTATATGCTTATAACATTGCCCAGAACAGCATTTCCCAGCCTATGGATACAGTCTACTACTGAGTGGATTTAGGGGAAGACAACAGTTGAAAAATTTAGCCAAAGCAACACACACCTGTTAGCATAGCAATCCTCCCTTTGGGGCAACATCCTGCATCTCCCTTCTTTCCAAAGTTGTTCAGCAATCAGCAAGCCATCATAGCATACATACAATGTGAGCTCACAAGCAATACCATTTACTTTTCTCTAGTGCTTACCCTATAAATATATATCATATACCCCATAAACAAATATAAACCTGGTCTACAGAGAGGGCTTGCAATGCACATAGATATCCAGACAGCCAGTCACCCTGAACTTCCACCTGGACAAAACACCCTGGTGGGAGAAAAAAAAATGTCTGGAAAAAACACCAGCGTACAGCATCCCCATTTCAGAACCACTAAAAGGTGTCAAACATCTGCTCAGAGAAACAGAGGCTGAAGGATGAAACTGACAGAAGTTGACATGGCAAAAAGCTCGAAAAATGGGTAAAAAAACCCAAGATATTCCAACAACTAACTGCACTTGGGCATGGCAAAAGAGGTTGAGAAACAACTTCCTATAACATTCAACTTGTTATGACTCTGTAAATGACTACTGCCATGCTACTATACAGGAAGAACAGGAATTTTAACCTTTGTTGAACTAGACTGTTTTAACATTCTGGAAGTTCCCTGTATATTCTTTGCTTCGATGCAAATATTTCATTACGAGCAATATTGCATAAAAATAGAAATATGTGGGAACAGGACAGTCCCTTGAGCTATAGTAAGACAAAAATATTTCACAGTCTGAAACCCAAGCGCACAGGAAATCCTCAGAAGAAATACAGATCCTGTTTTCATGCAAAGGACTCTGATAACAATCCAGCTGTATAAGAAATGAGTGTTCTTTCCTGAAAGTTTGAGTGAGACACAGCATCATTTAGAAAAGATGTATAAACAGTTTATCTATTCCCAATGCTCAATGAAAACTAAAACCTACTAATCAAACCATAAAAATAGACATGTAACTTTACCATTAAATGAAACAACCTTGATTTATCTTCTTACTGAGATTTTCTTAAGCAAATTCTAGTTTGAGCAACAATTACACAAACTGTAATTCTGTCTCTCATTAGACTTCCAGAGTTCTAGACAAGTATAAAAAAACCAAAAAAATGTGTGAAACAACATCTGGTTGTGACAGGTCTGCAGACAAAACATAATAACCTATCAAATAATTGCAATGCCTTGCAGCAGGATGCAAGCAGGATACTTCAGACTGTTAAATCCGCTTTGCAAGTAAAATTAAGTTTATAATTGCTGTCAAAACTATCAAAACATACTCTACCTGCAAGAAAGAAACAAATCTTCCCATCTGTATTTGGCAATCTCCTTCCACCATGCTGGAATCTGTGGCTTGAAAGACAAACACTTGTCACCACTTTCAAAAGTCTGTGTTATACCTGTTAAATGAACATTCAAGCTTGCCCCCCATGCCATTTGCTTGTCATACAAGTGGAGCACACCATTATAAGCATACTGATAAAGCTTTAAAAACTTTTTATTTTTCTTCCCTAAGCTGGACTTATTTTTGAAGTTTCTTTCCCTTAAAAAAATCACACTGTTTATAAGTTAGACACAATGCAAAAAAACCATCTCCATCATCTGAAAGAAAATGGATACAAAACGTCATTCCTTAAAGGCATATGTATTATGTCACTTCATGTAAATGTTTCAATTTTTAAAAGTTTGTATGAAAGCATTAGGTATTTATATTGCAAGGAACACCCACTGCTAATTATTTACTGAAGGAATATACTACATGATTAATCAGAAGAAAAAGCTGTGTAGAAAATAAATTTCATGAAGAAATTGCATGCTTTTTCCTACACAGCATCCTGCACAAAAAAATCAACTCACCACCATGGCTTCAAAGCATTACCTGTATGACAAAGTACACTAACAGGATACTATGAAATATGATAGCTACATCAACAATGCCAAATTGTTTCAGTCAGCTGAAACAGATGTAATACAACCTCACAAAATATGGTATTTTTAATGTGATGACAGATTAACGCTCTAGACTCGAGATTTTTTTTATTGAGTCAATCTGAGCAAAAACAGCTTACTGTTGCAAGTTCACCTGGCTAAGAAATGCAGGTCTTTTTGCTTCACAAAATAGGTACTTCTAGAACAGTCACCAGAGACTGAAGGAGTCTACATACTTCTGTAAGCTGCTGAACAAGATTCTATATATTGCACGCCACCCCTTTACTCTGTTTAGC
This sequence comes from Buceros rhinoceros silvestris, assembly GCF_000710305.1. NCBI lineage: Eukaryota > Metazoa > Chordata > Aves > Bucerotiformes > Bucerotidae > Buceros > Buceros rhinoceros. The sequence goes on along the minus strand of NW_010390216.1, from coordinate 7,177 downwards.
ACATTTCCCAAAAAAACCCTATCCAACTAACTATTTAAAGTTCCTAGACTAGCCCTAGCCACTCCAAGGTCAAGATGGAAAAAAAAAAAAAGTTTCTTTACACAGACTGAAAAGGCCAACATAGTACTTGTTTAATATTTCAATCACCCTTGAGCCAGTAACTTTGCCACCTGTTCTAAGTAAGCAAGGTTGCTGTTGTCAAAGCAGATGCTACAAGGAAGGATGTGGAAGTGGAGTACAGAATTTCTACATCCCTACCTAACCCACAGAAGGCTGACCTCAGTTCCTGCCATTCTCAAGCATTCCCTGCAAAACACCCATGAGGAACAAACTGCTGCTGTAATATGTTAATCTGCAACAGTGACTTTTTTCATGCTAGAGACATGGAAAAGTTTTCAGGGATTCCTTAATATCATTTTGGCAGCATATCACTTTCTTTTAAGATATTTAAAACCACGTCTGATAAGAAACAAGAATCTGCTAACAAAAAAACAAAACAAACCACACCCTAACAACACAAGCCACACTTTTTCATGTTCCTCTACTGAACCACAACAGTCATCTTACACAGAATGACAAACAGTCCCTAGCTCAAAGATTTCACTTTCCCCAATACTTCTGTCATAGTCAAGGCTTTTAAAAAGCCCTTTTACAAGACTATTATGAAAAGGCCTTTCCTTTCTCTCAGTTTCTGAAGATGACAAAGTTAGGCAATGTATCTCTAAATCATGTCATTAATACATTCAGTCCTCAGGACCAAGATCTGTGCTTATTCCCAGATTAGCCTTCTTTAAGGTGGAAGCTTAAGAGCAATCCTTCAGAGGGGTTATCAGTTGAACTCCAACACAAAAAGTAGCTTTCACCTAAAGCAGGGTCTCACAACATGTCAATTGTGAGAAATGACTTACCATCACTTACGTCCCTGTATTATGTATTATGTCATGGTCTAAACAGCAGTATGAATACTATTTCCTGCACTTGAAGGGCAGGTGACATTCACACACTGCGACTTCTCTTGGAACAACCCTGACTGTGCAACTAAAGCAGGCAGGACTTGGTCCAAGCTCTTTATTAATGGTTTCATTGCTTTATTACAATCAAGTTACAGATTTATTGTTTCACTGCAACCAATGTAAAAATCTAGTCCCAACAATAAATAAGCTGATTTAGGATATGTTTTCAATGCCATACTTTGAAAAATAGCTGCTACAGCATACAAGCTGTGTGTTATACATTTAATAGGACCTCAAAGGGACATTCATCCTACCTCTCACATAAATAAGGCTGCAACAAATCTTCCTGTTAATGTAACAGTACTTACTGCAGGTAACAGGGCTTTACAGGTTATCTTAAGCTAACGCAGCACAGTCACAAGACACTAACGTATATCACTGTAACCTCAAAGCGTGCTATTTGGTGTTCCTCAGTCAAAGATAGAGAGGAAGCATGTATCCATATCATAAAATTACACTTATTGTAGCATTTCACGTAACCTGAAGCAATAACGTAAAACCACAAACTTTTGCAGTAAAGGGAGCTACTTACCTCCTTCTCCATAAAACAAGAGGCCATTATAAAATTTAGCTTCTGCCTAACAACAAAAGCAGAAATTTGTTTTTTAATAAATAGGATATATGCAATCATGCTACAAAAATTTAGACATATCTTGTTTCTTTACTGCTACATATCATCTTGCCAATCTGCAAACATTTTCATCAATAGCAATAAAAGACAGATGAATTTACCTCATATTTTAACTTCTTGATTTCACAGCAAAGAGCAGCATACACAGTTATTACTTTGTTTAGAACCTAGACTCAAAGAGGGGGGGGAAAAAAAACATACAGATTACATATAAATTCACCTTTAAAGGGCTTGGTTTTAGTTAGAATAACTCTACTGTTTTTCTTCTCTTAAGCAAAAGCCACTTACTTTGTTTTCTGTCTTTATGAGCTCCAGTAGTGAGGACTGTTCATATGGCAAAAGCTAAAATTATAAAAACCCAAAACAAACAAAAAGAAACATAAAAACCAACAAACAAAAAACTTTAGAAAATATTGATCAAAAAGACATTTATTCAACTAGGTCAGTTTTTTTTTCATCCCCCCTCAGTTTAATCTCAAATAGAGTCACTAATAAGAGAGCAATAATTGCATTATTACTGGCAACCTACACTGCAGGAACTCTTCACATTTACATAAAAATACTCTTCCTTTCACTCCAGGCAGAAAGGCAAATAACTAGGTATACTATATAGTGTTTACAACGATTTACAAAACTCAGAAAGCAAAAACATGGTCATTATAGAAAACATTGGAAAAACTAAGCTCAGAAAACCTAAAACGTGAAATATTGAATCCCAAACACAGGAAACAGAATGCATAATATGTATCTGCATGCAGGCACTAATATTTTGTACTGAAGTCAGCAATGATAATTGTCTAGCTCATACACATGCAGCACAGTGATGACCCTACACATAATTTATTCAAATTATTCGGACAGATGATTGCTTGAGAGTGCATCTTCAGCACAGACAAGCTCCATATGGTAACAAAAGCGCTTTTAAATTATGTCTGCAAATTCAGTGAAGAGAAAAAAATAATGCTCCACAGAGCAGAGAAGGACAGAAAACACTATACCAAGGCCACTACATCAAAACACAACCGTAAATTCACGCACAGTTTGCTCTGCAGTTATACAACTACTAGGAAGCAATTCTGGAACCCCAACCCCCAGACAAAAACACCAACACCCACAGGGAAGCAATTTGCTGGAATTAGCCTTTCCAACACATGAAGAACTATAAATTCATTTAAATTCCATGGGTATCCAAGACTGGAAAGAAATAATATGAAAACTATCTTCTCTTATGACATGCACCAATTTTATTAATTACTTGATAATTAAAATAGCATTGGTTAGGTTTCTCAAACACAAAAGTCAAGAGCACAAATGCCATTGAGCTTTTACTTCTCAGGTTTTAAAGAGAAGGAGAGAAATAGTTGCAATGCGTATTAAATATATAAAGACCTTTAATGCAATGGGATCAAGACTGAAGTCCCAAACATCTCCAATAGAGTCATCCAAAGCATCTTCAATTCTCTTCAGCTGAGATGTATAATCCTCAAGAAATTTTCCGTAATTCTTCAACTGCACTTCAGCGTGAATTTCTGAGAATTGATAACATTTGTACAGTTTTATAGACTGTTCAGTAAACTGCAATATAAATAATTTCATTTAAAAATATTTAATCTGTTACTATTTAGGTCCAGTACTGTATTCCTCATTTTGCTGCAACATGTTTCCTTGATACAACCACATCTTTAATACAAAGTTTTACTTGTTTAAAAACAATCTTACAACTTAAGTGTCAGTTTAAAGGAAATCCAAATACTCCTTAAAGAATATCTAACACCTAAGCAGTTTGCAGAAAAATATTATTTAAATTTACATATAAAATCTTCACAAACCTAATAATAACATCAAGATGCTGAGCAAAGAAACAACTGTAGAAATTGAAACACAGCAGGTGATTCTAGCTATCAGCTGAACCAGGATATATGCAGTTGTATTAGAACTGAGACAATGGGCCTAATCATTTAGGTCTGAGTAGCAGCTGCATTAATAGCAATCCTCCTTCCACTCTCTCTCTGATACCTCTCAGTAAGTTATTTGGGTATTACGCAGGAATTTCATGGCTTTTAATCATTCCCCCTATCTGCAAATTCACCATCTTTAAGCGGAACTTTTCTTCTGCTGAGAAGCTGGACACTGAAATGCACAGCTGTCCTGTTACTGTTAGGGGCAAGTAGGTTCCAAAGAGAACATTCAGCTCATCGAACACCAGCAGTAGTGGTATTAATTAGCAAAGTAAGTCTAAAGACAATTGATGCACAAAAGTTTCATTCCCTCTGTCCTGATCTTTTTTCTTCCCACATTATGACACTCACCCCTGCTACCCACTAACTTAGTGGCATAATCCGAACTGTGGAGTGAATGATTGCAGCTCAAGGCCTCTATGCTCTGTAAGAAAGTATAATCCTTTTTCATGTGAAGACCAAAGTGTCTAATAATAGGGAAGACAACAAATCTAATAGCTTGTGATCTTCTGCTATTTGTGGAAAATAGGATTATCTTAAAAAATTTAGAGGACATAAGTCAGCTGAACAGTTGAACTTTTCCTAAACAAGAAATCAGCTCTCACATAGCTTTATAGGTGCTCTTTTCACATTTCAGCAAGTAGGTTGCTCTGGAAAGTTAAGTGTTATAATCTTTTATACTGCACATTTAACCTCTTACTCATCCACATTGCCAATAACTGAGCCAAAGGGTAGTTGATGGCTACTCCAGAGGGAGAGCACTGCTGAATCAAATTATCGCTTACACACTTTTTGGAGAGAGAAAATACTTGACTGAGACACTGCACCAGGCGTAAGGAGAGGAATAAGGACAAATTAATATGGAAAAGATGAGAAGGACTAGGACAGAAAGGTTGAGAATGTGAAGGAGAAATGACTGCAGTGAAGTCCTGAACTAATTCTAAACTACTAGTTTGAAGCCAGAAGCAATGCCAACCATAAGAGCACATGCACTGCAAAGTCTATCCAAGAAACACAGTAAGTTCTCCCACACTATGTTCTGCAATGGTGCCATTGCACCTGCAGCCTAGACAGTGCACAGGCACTGTCAAAATGAGACTTAATTTCATGTAAACAGGTAAGAAGCAAGCGAAGAAACATCACTATCAGCAGCATGCACTCCAGACACTGATGTGATACAACTCAAGGGTTTCATCACATTATTCTATTCTAACTCATCTCATCTTTCAGGTTCCTTCCAGCGCATCTTCTGGAAGCTGTGCTGCAGAAAACCAGCAGAACACTGATGGATGCAAAGCCCTGCAGAACAGAGTTTAACTAGCCACCATGTCAGCTTCAGTACTTCACTGCTAGAAAATCTGGAATACAGAGACTTATTATTATAGAGGTGTGCTGCGGTATTCCCCCAATCTGTTCCCCTCCCTTCAAGGTAAAGGCAAACAAAGAGCAGATAAACTGACAGAGCTATTGGAGCTTATAGGAAAAACAGAAAAAGCTTCCAAGTCATAGAGGAGTAGGAAATTGGCCCTGCTGTTCAAATCAATTCCCTACAAAACAGGCAGCACTTCTCAAACAAAATTTCACACTAGCACTCTGCTTGAGACCCACAAACCAACACTTTTCCAGCAGCCAAATGTTGGATTTGAACTACGCTATAGCTTAACGTAAGTATTTGGAAAAAAGTTGTATCAGTTAACTATTGACAGCCATCAATTTGCCACCTTGCACTGATCACATATAAAATAAGAGACAGGTGTGAATAATTTCCCCCTATTTTAGGGAGAAATGAAATTATTTTAGAGAGTGAAAGCTATTAGCTAGCCAGAGATAAGCAAGGTTAAACTGATAAAAAGTGACATGGAGATAGGGAAAGCTTTTTAAGATGCAGAAAATGTTTCCTAAATAAACTGGATTACACGGAGAAAGAAAAACAAATCACAGAAAGTAGATAATTTCTTTTTCTTCAGAAGAGCAGACATACTTCATTAAGATATAATCTGTTTACAATGCAGTTTGATTTAGTTTCTCCTCAGGTGATAAAACAAAAGCATTAGAACTGGAACAGTGTTAGAGATCTACTTAGCAGCAGATCTCCCAACTTAACCTTATCAGCTTCCATAAAATCAGCAATATCAATATTCAATGGACTTATTTCCCCAGCAGGATTTGCAAGTGCTGTGTCCATAAATATCTAGGACAGGGATGCAATAAGCCAGACTTACTTAGTATCCTGTGTCCTCAGTGTAGGACATTACAAAAGGTTAGTGATATAAGTATAAACTGAAAGCAGACAATAGCAACAGAAAACGTTTTTCAAGACACGGGGTTTTGCTTTGGCTTTTCTCTAAGAGAACGTTGCGTGCTGTTCTCAACAGAAGATCAGCCTGTTTGTTCACCCTCAAGATGGTGGTAATGGAGCATATTATGTCATGTAGAGTTCTCCCAGATGCACATAATGTCACAGTCAAGTGAGTGGATAACTGGCATTTTGAGTAAGAGCTACATTTTCTATTCCGCAGCTACAGAACTCGGCTCAGGACAGCTTCAGTTTCTAATGAAATCCAGATTAAATGAATGTGGCACAAACAGAATCATCCCTTGGGATAACATTAAATGTGAAACAGTTGGTTTACAAGTGACATTTTCACAGCAACACTCAGTGTAATTAATTTGGCACAGTTCAATTTACAGTGTGTACTACAGTGTAAAAACCATACATGTTCCTTGTTTAGAAAGTAGGTCACCTCCACAGGCTGAGAAAAACGTGGATTTTGACAGGCACACAAACCCCTGTCAAAGACTTAAGCATCACAAGGTATTATTTAATTATTTTTTAAAGGTTAAACTGCAAGCGACCGCCCAACTCCATGCCAGAAAGCCTTTACCAGCAGAAGCTGCATACAACTAACTTATCTCGATAGGACTCCTCCAGCTAACCGAGGAAACAACTGCAAAGATTCGTGAGCCACGAGATATTATAGGGAAGGAAAGAAACCCCATCCCCACGACAAGCATCTGCTCCTCCTGTCCGGTCCATGCAAGAAAAGAAAGTCACGCAACCCTGCCTGCCCCCTTCCTGCTACACTGTGGGCACTGGAGAGGAATCCCCAGCGGGGGTCAAGGATGAAGGGTTGGAAAAGCCACTCTCGCACTCCAAACAACCCCTGACAACTGCGGAGAAGTCACGGCCACAGGCCCCC
>NW_010390216.1:0-287 GCF_000710305.1 Buceros rhinoceros silvestris | reverse complement strand
CGTGGAGGACATGTCACGGCACGCGCCCCCCGCCACAGGCCTGCCCGGAGGAAAAGCAGCACTCGGCTGGCAGCCGGGGGAAGGGGCGAGGCGAGCGCCCGGCGCCCTGCACACGGCACGGTCCGTGAGGGACCCCGGGCAGGGTGACCTCGCTCACCCACCACGACTGCTTCGTCTTCCCTGCCTCCCGTTCCCAGGAGGGCTGCACGGACATGAGGGGCCAGGAGGGGTCCGGGAGAGGATTCGGGTCTCCTCAGCCGGCGCCCCCCCTCCGCCCCCGCTCTGTG
>NW_010390215.1:41317-70557 GCF_000710305.1 Buceros rhinoceros silvestris | reverse complement strand
GCTCCGTTCTGGAACAAGCAGGAATCCAACAGACCAGCACTGCCGGCTCCCAGGCGCTGGGGCCACAGAAGCTGAGCAAGAGCTGCCAAGGGCCAGGATGCTGCTGCCATCAACAGCCACCAGTTCAGATGGGCTGTTCAGCTAGTGCTGGTGCACCCTCCAGCACAGCAGGAACCACCTTCTCGGGGGTCTTCCTCCCTCTGGAACAAAGAGGTGCACTGCACAGAATGTTTGCAGTTCTCTCAGATCTAGGGGAAAGCGTTTCCAGTTTTAATAGGCCGGGGGAATACTGGCACACTAAAATATCCCATTGCACATGCCAGGCCGTAAGAGAAGTTCTGGCTTTGACTAAAATTAGCAATGGAGAGGAAGTGAATCAAGCCTCCCCTACGTGCTGCATCTGCTGCTGAGGGGAAGGGCGCAACCTCAAGCCCAGCTACGTGCGAAGCCTCCCACGGGGGCGCAGGGAAAGTACACCATGGCTCTCCTGCTGCTCCGCATACTTTCGCCCACCAGGATTTTGCAGCGTTCTGCCCTCCATGAACTTGCCCAAGCAGAAAAGGGACTGAGGGAGGGAAGATGGATTTCAGTGCGGTAATTTTGCAGCAGCATCTAGATCAAGGCAGTGCAGTGGAAAAGGGAAAAACAAACTTTTCTCTTTATGTTCTGAAGACATTGGAGTGAGCAAGCAAGAAAAGCCAGACAGAGATGGAAGAGACAGCCAGGCTGGCAAATGTGTGTACGTAAAAAAATAGCATGAGCTGATGGGTGTACAGGGAGTCGCCACAAGCACATGCCCCCTCCTCAGGGCACTTAACGAGCTGTGCTGTAAACTCAGAGAAATTACTAGGACAGAAAGGTAGAAAATGAGCTCTCCACTTGGGCAGGTCAGATATTCACACATCACTGGTGAATATGCAGATGTCTGTTGAAAACTTGCTTCTGTTAAATTGTTTCAGTAATGGCATAAGATTGTCATTAGGACGTTGAGTGCTGCATGCCTGAAAAAGTCACCCTTGTGATGCTTTACCAGTTTAGGAGAGGCACACGCAAGGCAGAAGTGAGTTGAAAGGCAGCATGGCATTAACACTCAAGGACAGGACAAGATGCTGCATTAACGTGCGTTGCTAGTACCTGAAGTATTTCGATGATCTTCAGCTTGGTGTCCATCACCAGGATGTCCTCCTTCTCTGGCTCGCTCTGCTTGACATTACCCTCAGGAGCAGCAGCAAGCGGAGTCATGGGCAAGAACCCACCACCTCTGAGCACCACCTGGGTCATCAGCTCACCAACCCCGTGGATTGATCTCATCACATTGCTCCCTTCAGAGAGGCAGGCAAACAGACAAGGTTAGGATGGTGTAGTGGGGCTGCATCAACCGAGCAAGGACGCTCCACATCCTAGGAAAAGAAACTGGTCTAAGGTTAAACAAGGCGAGATGGACACCTAAATCCCTGGAGCAGATGGGAGTCCACAGAAGCACTGCAGTCACCTCAGAACCCCCCCTACCCTCTCCCTCTCCCATTGTAGGCATTACCTAGCCATGGAGAGCAGGGAGTCGATTTCAAATCCACAGTGACATTTTGAGATGAACTAGAAAGCACCAAAGACCGATCTGCTCTGGCAGTCAGTTCTCTGCCTTACCTTTGCTTTCCTCGCCTTTTGCCATCTTGGTAATAGGGAAGATGGTAGTGATGTGCACACAGTCTAATATAGCAAGGAGGATTTTGGTTAGTCTGAGGAGGTCACAGAAGTTGTAGAAACCAAAATATATCAGATTTCTGGCTAAGTTAACAACCTACCAAAATAATAATAAAAAGCCTGATTAATACTAAACATTTTGCCACCAAGTCGTCTTAATTAACAGAGTGAGAAGATCAAAACCTAGCTGTGAGCCATATTCTTATCATAACACCCGTAATTCCACAAAACTGTATTTCTACATTTTACCAGCATGTTTTCCACTCGCCTACAAACACTGCCACGCCTGCGGTAACAGTCTGCACCGCAACCGCTACTCCACAGCTCGAGTCATACCGTAGCTGTGTCGTTACAGAAAAGGTAAGACTGGAGGGAACGCACAGATGCTTCTTACGGGTTTGTTTTACAGAAACAACCAGCATCAAACAAGGTAAAAAGCTTCCCCACAAGTCCTCCACATGCACTGCTGCAAGATCCACACATAATTTCATATACAGAGCAAACTTGGAGCACGGCCCCGTTCTCTGAAGTATATATGTTCTCGCAAATGACTTTCTTTTTAAAAAACTATCACATCTTTTCAGTTAATGTTTATTTAAGGAAGATTATTGCATGGATTTGCTACATTTGCACAGACAGACTATTTTAGGTCAGTAAGTCACAGGACACTGTAGCGTCCTCTTCACGAGTAACTCTGGAAGCTCTCAAGACAGAATTTAGTTTTCAAGACTATTTATTCCAGTAAAGGTTGACTTTGCAGTAACACCAAGAGCACAGAAAGTAAATGAGGCTGCTGCAAATCTGGGACATAAGCTCACATTCATTAACCGTATTTCAGGAACCATCGTTGCAAACTCAGACTTCAGTGGGGTCGCTTGCCCGAGCAGGAAGGGCTGCGGTGGAAGGGAGGAGCCTGCTGAGGCTCCGTGCTTGGGGATTACTTGCCCGTCTACCTCCCATTGAAAAAAGTACCAGCATTCCACAAAAAAACCCAAAAAGGACAAAATCAGAACTGGATAACTACCTCAAAAGTGAGCTTATTTTTCTCTTTATCAGAGAAAGGGAACCTCTGACACACCACATCTCTTAAATATTCCTCTACAAATTCCATTGTTTGGGCAAATCTCTCTTTAATTTCATCTCTGGAAGCTCCGCTGCTATCATAGCTGAAGAGGGGAAAAAAACAAAACAACACAAAACACAAAACTTAGCATGCAAATACACAGGGCTCTTTTCCCCCGATACCATTTTTCACTGGTTTGTCAAAATCTAAGAGAATTTAAAGGCTGTTAAATAATTTATCCAAACGAGGGAGTCAGGAAGCTGACACCACAGTTTCCTGGCTTTTGCTGGTTTATCCCATATGCTCATTTTGCACTATTTAGAATCATCTGAGGAAAACAAAAAAGGAGAATTTTGCCCCAATAAATAAAAAAAGAAACCCTCGTTATTATAGTGGAAACAATGACAAGCTACATACAGCATCAAGGAGCACGGATGTGGCCCAGAGCTGCTGCTTGTGGATGCTGTTTTTCCTCCAAATAAAAACAATATATATGCAAAGTAGATATTAATTTTTTTTAGTACAAATTGTAGGTTTGTTGCTCAGCGTGTGCAGACAGCATTCGGTAAAGCCAGTCCCCACCACCTTTCACTAACTACTCCTGGTTTCCTGTTTGATCCCATCTCACTGTTCAGCCTGTGCCAGAGCTGGTGCCGTTTGGTTTTCTATTTTGGCATTTAAGAGTTGAATGACCTACTGCATCTCTTTGGGAGAGTGAGAACTTTGGGAGGGAAAACGTAGAAACCCCTAAACACCAGCATTAAGACCCAAACTCCTAACGTTTACCACAAGTTTTAAATGTTTGTTTTCCCCAGCTGCAAAAATGGAGCTCTGAACAGCTGAAGTACCACAAATTATTTGTTCTCTAGTTAAGGCAAGTCTATGGTCACGAAATCTCATCCCAGTCTAGCTGTGGTTTTGTACAGGTTTTTCACCTCTGTATCAGAGTATTTTCCACTGAAGGTCAAGTGACTCACTTCACTGTCTTCCCCCTTGCTTTTGATTGTGAGCTACCTCATGGATCACCTGCCCTGAAGAGCCTGGACTCCAGCAAGGCAGGACAGAAAACCCAAGCAGTCCCTCTCCCCGGGGTAGGTCACCCGTCACGCAGCCCAAACCAGGGACGCAGCACTACTGCGTGTTTCGGAGACAACCCGCTCCCAGCTGACCCCACGCACACACAGCAAGGTGATTTGGTTCTCGGGAAGGTTCCCTCCAGCAAATACGAGAGGCAAATGAAACTACATGGCTTGAATGTGTAATGGAGATTCACAAGTGTTTATTTTAAAACAGAAACCATATAAAAAAAAATGCATGAGTTTAGGATTGATCTGGCTTTGTTTTAAAAACCAGCACTGATGTAACTTCCTTTCCCACACCATTCCAGCACATACTTACTCATCAATAGCGATTTCTGAAGGAATTTCAGACCACAGACGAGCATACTTCACCGGGGTTACTTGTTCCTGGGGGTCACGATCAACATGCATGTGAAGCATCAGCCGGCAGAAGGACGCTCTCAGGTCATATGGCAGGTTTTCATCAGACATGCAACGGAGAATGAGGTCCACGTCCAGCTGGCCAGATATTTCATTTATGGCTAAGTACTGTCGATCAAGGCACATTCTAGCAAAGAGGTTGAGCTGGTATCTTCAGGGGGAAAAAAAAAGATTAACAAACAGCTTACACTTTAATTTCCAGAAACATCCACTGGGTATAGTACTGGTATGGTCTTATGTGCATTAACACAATGAATCTTACATTTTCCAGTAGTATAGATATACCTATCATGGGAATAAAGAAGTATTTATCAAACACTAGTAAAATATTTTATTCTGGTTTTCCACTATAAGTTGTCAAGTTTTCCTGAGAGTTACTTAGAATTAAGAAGGAATTCAATAATGTTTATGAAAGCTACAGAAGATTCCAAAGAACACTTAAGGCAACTCAGCCTAAAGACCAAACACTTCTCACTGCTGCTGAAGCCATGGTTGTTCACTGAAGCAACAAATTAGATGGCCTACAGCATCATTAAAAATCAGGAACCTGATTAAACAACTACTGAGCTCAGCTCCCTTTGGTCCAAGAATTGGTAGAGAAAAGCTAAAGCGAATTCCTGCACTTTGCAGTCCACAAACTAAAAGCAAGCAAATGGCATTTGAGGTCTGCAGGTACAGACTGATCATCTGCCTTAGCCAAGAAGCACATGTCCAACACCCACGAGTACTCACAGGCCCGTGCGCAGCAGTGACAGCCGCGAGGTTTCCTAAAGAAATGAATGTTTAATCGAGAGCAGACTCCTGTACGCTCTCAGCACTCCTCAGGAAACCGGACCTAACCGTATCCTAAATCCTTGTTTTAAGCATGTTCACAAGTCTATAATGAGGGCTAAAAATAATTAAACCCATCACTTCTACTTAAAAACAAGCGCAAGAAAATCTATTTGAAAGCAGATACAATGTTTTTACACTATTTCAGAAGTTGTCCTTCCGAGCTCAGCCCTCAGTCAACAACTTCCTGATACGTGTTTTTATTTCAGTCTACTGCAAGCACCATTTCACTGGAGGAGATAATGCAAAATAAGAGAGCCATTAAAAATAAAAAATACAGTTGTACTTTCTGCATCGCCACAACTGAATCTGTCAAACTACTCTCAGAAGTTTATAACCCAGACACAAGAATTTGGTCTGGGCTGAAACCCGATCTTACACTATGCCAAGAACTTGGTGTCTTGTCAAGTCATCTGGAAACATCGCTTCATGTCAGAAACCACTAAAAGCCCAGCTTAGGCTGTACAGAAGAGCACCGCGCATTGATCAAAGCAAGCTTGCGGCACTTTCATAGCTTCATATACCATCCTGCTGAGAACTACAGCACCGCTGAAGGGCTGGAGCTTACAGAGAAGTTGGGAGGGCAGGGAGAAGAGCAGTGACTTCTTCAAAACGCAAAGCAAAGCCACCTGCATGCTGAAATCCTCTTCTTCCTGCAAGTGGTTGTTCACCCCATCTACCACCTGCACAGTGAACTCACCGGCTCGCTCCCAACAGCCACTTACCAGGAAACCCTGCAGAAACACGGGCATGAAGTGCTGTGCCAACTCAGGGCACTCCAAGCCTCAACTATTTTTTTTAAAGAGTCGTTTTAAACTTGCTTATGCTGATTACTAGACTTCTCCCTTCGTGCTTTCAGCTCTCCCTGCAAAGAGACTTCATCCTCACTCTAAGGGCAGTTTTGTCCACGAAACCAGCACTCCTTCTCCCAAACCAGCTACAGCGCACAGCCCAAATGCTTCCCCTGCGGCAGCTGCGCTGCCCAGCTGCTGTGCGTGCTGCTAACCTGTAGTAGCTGAGCACATCCCGGTCTTCCTTCTGCCCTTCCTTTGCGTCCTGAGCCAGCTCTCTGATACTCTTACTGCGGATTTCCTTGTTACTGTCTCTCCAGAATAACCACACTTCTTCCTCATCTTCTCCAACTTCCAAGGCATTCTCTCCACTTGACACTTCTTCAAACTCGAATCGAGAGAGGACCAGCCTGCCAGAAGGAAGCGAGGTTAGACCACAAACTGCCAAGACCCATGCGAATCTTTTAGAACAGTTCTTTTAAGACACTTCTATATCACCAATATATTTTAGCAACTAATTTCATGATCTCACCTCCACTCAAAAAACACAGATTTTGTTCCTCAACTCTGTGCAGAAAAAGCAGAGCATTCTACTCTTTCAGCAGCTGCAGTTTACTACGTAACATCTTTGGGTTTTACTACTCAAAGCATTAGGTTAGAATGAATTTAGATTATAAGCTTTCCATTCAGCCTTAACAAGGCCAACATTTCAGCTCCGTTCCATTGACAGAGATAAAGAAGCAAAGAAGTTAAAGACATGTCTGACTTTCAAAACATCATTACAGGAGAACTGGTTCAAAGGTCTTTCAACAGAGTGTTGAACGTTTTGTAAACCAAAAGATATCTGAAAACTGATTAGTATCACATAAATGCCAATTGGATCAGAACTTTTCTGGTTATGTGGCAAAATAATGAGAAAAATCAGATACTGAAACTGAAAAGGCTTTGGGAGCTTCTAGCTCATCAGCAAAAAAGATCATAAAGCTGAAAAGACTAATTAAATACACAATAAGAACAATGATGTAGCAACTCCAAGCACTAGTGGAAAAAAAACAGTCTTACGAGTTCATGAAGAGAACGAAATGTGCAAGACTACTCTCATCCTTTTGTGTTTTAAATACTACCTGACAAAGACCTGCTTCCCTTCTACAGTATTTTGATAATGATTATCTATGTCCTATTCCATAGAAAGAACAAGCCCATCTTTATGAAAGACAATTGGGGTTTGGTGTCCGCTGTGATGCTTCAGCAATGGCAGGACAACACCAAGAGCCAGAGACCAAAACCCTGCCCGCAGAGGGAGAACTGGGGGAGCAGACCCATCAGCTTCTGCTCCCCTGCAAGCGGAGCTTGCACCCAAGAGGCACTCACTGGTGTCAGACACCTTATGGTGGAAAGCCTGACACCCAGAGGATCAGGCCCCTCGGATGCTGCACAGCATCCTGCGAAGCCTCTCTGCTTCGGCCAGACGTGAGGCATCCCAAAGATTTCTGACGGCAGGACTGAACGCGCACGGCAGACGTCTGCTGTCATCAACACCTATTCACTGTGCCTTAGACGAGGACCCCACACATATTTAGCTGCTTTCTCTAGACGTGCCAGCAGTGCTCTCACCTTCCTTCTGTTCCGCACTAAGCCAGCTTTAAAGGCATTCACTCACTTGGTTTCAATGAGAATGTCTGCGTTCGCTGGATTCAGCACGGCTTTGCAAATCAGTTCCTGTGTCACTGGAATAGACTTGTTCATGGAAACGCACAGATCCGAGAGGTAATCCAAAAACCTGGTGGGAAACATGAGCCAAGAGGGTATCAATCCTTCCTGAGATCGAGACTGAAGCAGTCTACACTTCACAAAGAACACATTCAGAACTCCATTTTAACACTACAGAGCGAGACTGCTGCCTGAGGGGAAGCCACAGCGCGTGCCAAGAGCGGGGAACTAGCTGTGCTGCCTTCCCAGCAAGCTGGCAGGTACAGATTTTTCTCAGAAGACTATCAGGAAAAGGTAATCTAGACCCCAAAATGCAGGTCTCACCTGGGCTCCCTGTTTTTCCTCACAAGACTAACAAAAGTGTCAATCTCGGCAGCTGTGATGTGCTTCTCCAAGAGCTTGCGATTGTTATGAAGCAGCGCTGTGATCGTGTCCTCGGCCAAGACGTCGTAGCCGATTTGCTTCTGCATGAAGCCAAACTGCTTCGCAATGTATTCCTTCAAAACAGAGGGAAGGAGCTGAGATTAATTCTCAGAATTCCCGAACATCATCAATAACAGAAAACAACAAGGGGTTTGTCAATTCCGACATCCCAAGAAGCACACTGGATCAGATTCGCTTTGTTCTCTTGAGAGGAAACAAGTGATGACAAAGAATTTCAACACCTCCCTCCCTCCCGGGCTGGACACCACCAAGGCATTTACCCTCATCTGATAGGAGGGGATTTAAATAACTGGCGACAAAAAATGAACAGCCTTAATTCACAGTCAACTTGCAATGGAGCTGGTAGTACAAGAGAGAAGAAAGTCTTACAATTCACCTGGATTTGACAGTTCCCAGTTCCGTGGTTTTCTTAAATTCCCCTTAGAACTGGTACTAATTACACTACACAGAGCCTCTGATGGAGATGAAAAATGCCAGATAAAGCAGAGCCATCCAAACCCCTCTTGCTGGCTGTGCAGTCGCAGCGTAGCAGCGTTTAATTAATGGGATGCAGCTTTTTGGAGCACAGGAATGATGTTTGTGCCATGGAAAGCTACAGACATATTTCAAACCTGATTCTTTCTGTAATCCTGCTGAGAGTGTCTCAGCACTCTGTAGCAGAGCCGGCAGATGTGTCTGAAGGGAGCATGACGCTGGTCTCCAAGCTCTTCCAACCGCAACATCGGGCCATCACCACTGTCTGTAAATGGTGCTTGCAACAACTTGAAAATCTATGGATTTATAAAACAGATAAAATACCATCAGCCACTGCCTTCATCTGCGTAAAATCAGCATAAAACTAATTTGTGTCAGTGTCTTTAGATTTCTCAAAGGTACATGAGAAATACACTACAGTTGCCAAGTTCTGTTCTTTGCTGTAGAGCAGCCTGGACAGAAGATTCTATTGGTCACCTTCACTCAACACCAGGTTCTGTAATTTCTTCTTCTAGCAACAGTCCACCGCCAAGAGCCTGTTGAAAGCTACAAACTCGAGGGTTCTTGTGGTCCCGATAATTTGGCCAGCATCTCTGTTACTAGTTTCCCTTTTCTGACATCTCTTCTTGAGGGCAGAGGTTAGAGGAAAACGCAGCCTACCTGCTTTAGGATGTTCTGTTCTCTCATCAGTTTCTGCCGTTCCCTATTGGGTTTAGAAAACACCACTTCAAGGACGTCTTGACCAGAATTTGTTCCACCAGTAACAAAATAGACCAAATCCTCCAACAATTTGGTAACAGACCTATGGAAAAGCCAGCAGCTGTTAACACAAGACTACAAATTCTGTTAAAAAACCAGCACTGGTGTGAGTTTACATAGATTTCAAAATGCTACGTGAAAAAAGAACATCTGTTAGAGACTGACTCAGATGCTCGACAACGCGCATAGGTCTGGACAGGACTTAGAACTAGGAACTCCTGCTCTCCATTGCTGCAGCCTTCCCGTCTGATTGCCAAACCACAGCAGCTCTACGACAGCAACAGCACTTCGGGGCAACTGTACACACGCCAAATTCTGTTAGGTAGCTTTTTTAATTGCTAGGGAAAATAAATATATCAGGTAATAATGTCTCCCACAGCCAAATAAAAGATGTTGGCTACAGGTTTTACACAGCCGAGTCGGCATGCTTTTTGTGGGGCCACATACTTTTTTTCACAGACACGGTCAGAGGATTTGCAAGAAGTCATATGTTTGGTCTTCACAGGATGGATTACGAATTCCCACACCCGATTTGCAAAGCCCATCAAGAAAGGTATGCTGTGGATTATGCCTCCCAAGATCAGAGCAATGGTTCTCATGCTCTCATTTCACAGAGAGGGAGCGGGCTGCCGAACCTCCGCTGTGGACAATAAAACCATCAGCTTACGGGTTTTTTTAGATCTCATCAAGGAGAAAACAAAATTCCTCTACTCAAGAGAGCGCCCATAGCTAACATTTTCAGAGAAACAGATACCGAGTAAAGGAAACAACCTTATCTGAACCAAATTCTTGCTCCCTTACCTTCTTTCGTTCTGGGTTATTGTTCCCTTTTCCAACTTGCCAGCAATGGAACCTAAAACCTTACTTGCATCATTTGCAAAATCCAGATCCCGAACCTCTGCGGGGGAAACTGGTACTATAGCAAAAGCTTCTTTGTCCTCTTTCACTGGAGAAGTACCAATCTGAAACCCAGAGAAGTTTCATCATCAAACCAAAAAGGCACAAAAAGTACCAACTCACGTACTGATGGTAAAGCAGGAGAAAGGCCACACGCCACTTTGCCGGAGACTGCTGCTGAAGCCAAACTTTGGGAACAGTAGCACCCTGCAAACTCAGAGCTGTTCCTAAACCCAGAGCAGCATCAGGTGAGACTGGGGAGTGTTGCTGTTTGACAGACTCAGCAGGCTCCAGGGACTGCACTGGACCTTCTCCTGCCGACACCACTTCTGTCCAAGTTCAGCAAACAAAGGATGCGCTCGCGTAAAGGAACACGACTTACTTTCAGCATCACGGGTTTCTCCTCCTCTTTATCAATAGGGATATTGGTACTGTGGACCCAGGTGTTAGTGCAAAGGTGTCTAAGTCTGACATAAGAGTTCCTGAAAGAAAGTCCAAAGTTTCCAAGCATGAGTCACTCTCCCAGACGGGGAACATTCGCATTGTTCAGATTGCAAGATTTTGGCAGGAGCTAGTGGGAAAAATTGTCATCTTAATCCATGCTGCATACCAAAACAGGAATAAGACTCTTCTTTCCTTATTTCTTTCTACAAATTCACCTTAGGAGGTCTTAAATAATGAAATAGATTCTGCTGTAGGACAGAATTACATTGCTATTTTGCTGCTCTAACTCAGCTGCTGCACAGGAACCAATTTAACCTCTTCAGGCCCTCACACTTCCCCACGCTACAGCGCATCCGAGCTGTCAGCTTCCTCCCGGACCTTTCTATCAGCCTTAACTCCCTGGTACCTATTTTATACTTTCTAAACAGAGAATTTTTTGGTTCTTTGTACAGCTAGCCAGTGTTGTACAAGCATCACAGGCCTGTTAAGACACCAGAACAGGAGACCAGCACGCCACAATGTTCTCCAGCAGAAGTCCTTCGAGGCCAGCAGTTCCCGGACTGTTTTCTCCTGTATTTCTGGCAATGCCACTACTTTGCAGGTACCTGCTCAGGAGAGCATCTTAGGCCAGGATAAGAAACAGTCTCCCCACTGCAGTACACCCTCCTCTCTCCACACTACTGTGGCAGCCCAAAGGACAGCAGAGGCAGCCCCAACAGTGGCCACGTCACCTTCTGCTAACAGGGTATCTGAGCGTTGAGAGAGCTGCTTAGATCCAGTAGATGGAGCTTGCTCTCTTGGTGGGAACCGACTGTGTCTCTGTAAGGCAGAGCATCGTTTTTAAGTAGCAAGAGGTACCATATGAGCAGTAACAGACATGTGAACAGAAAATGAAGCACTAAATACTTCACGTTACACCCTGGCTACCTCAGACAGGCCATGCGAGTGGCTTCATAGGACACTTTTAGTCCCAGTTCGCTCACTGGCAAGAAGTCACTTGTTTTTCCCATCTGTAAAATGGCGTTCTGCTGCTTCTAACGGAGTTGTAAGTACTAAAGCGAAGCTTTAGGCACTCCGTAAGTATTTCTTTACTAATTTGAGGAAGAACCTTAATTCCAAAAGATAAAAGAAAAAACAGGGGAGACAGCTTTACCTTAAAAAAAATAAAATAAAGTCACCCAAGTCCAAAGCAGAAAATCAGTTCTAACGGTGTACTTAGCTGTACCTGGGGACAAGGCTGTCTCCTCCTCGCAGGGTGGTGGGGTCCAGCTCAAATATGGAAGAGATATCGTTTCCTTCAGGCACAGACACCAGGGAGTATGCCATCTTCTCCTGAGCACTGTGCAAGCCTCTTCTGGAGGCATCCTGCTCAGGGTCCAGCTGTGGAAGAAGTCCCATCACACACAGTCAGCCAAGCTCTCCGGACCCACCTGCCTAATGCTCAGACGTGTCCTGTCATCTGCAGGCACGACTAAGAATCACTCCCAAGTAGCAGGTAACACAACTGGCCTTTAGGACACAGTAAAGCTGGCAGTTAGCTGCTCTTACATATTGACATGCCGCAATTATGCGAGCTGCAAATACAAAAACCAGCAACTCCACGTACCAACAATCTTGCTGGGAAATAATCCACTTCAGCAGCAAAAACAGGACTCACATCTATGAACCACAGACGAAACAAAAAGCCAAGCCAAGGTTGGGTGTCTGGCTGTTCACACCAGCTCATGATACACTCACAGTGATGCGCTACAAAGGCCTCGGCACCAGAAGTACCTTTATTTCCAAGGTGCTGGCCAATCAGCAGCCTCCTTCCGCAAAGTAAAGATACCAACGTCAACTGAAAAAATCCTTCTATTTTTAGATGGAAGCATAAAAGGGTACGGAAATTAAACTGGGAAAAAGGAACAAAAAACTTTTGCTCAGACCTATCCTAGGGAACCCCTGGTTATCACTAGTAAATAAAGAAGTTGCTGCCTGACACAACACAGGAGGCAGCTGCCCACATATGAACACCTAAATCCTAGACATCCCGTTCAAAGCGATCAATGAACCAACTTATCAGCTCCCCTGTGACCATGGCCCCAGCGGGAGGGAGGCACCCAAAGCAGTCAGCACTCAGGTACTGGCTGTCAAAGTCCCCGTGGAAGGCACCGCCATCCTTAACCATACGGAAAAGGTACCTAACGTTGCTTGTGCCTCAGGATATTCTGTAGTCAGCACTTTGTAGTCAATGAACTTGGCTGCAAAGCAGCGACATTTGAAGTCTGATTCCGCACGTGGGAACAGACAGTTCGCTGTGGGGAACAGAAATGGGAGAGAAGCAGCAACTACATGCTCAGAGTCCATCTGGAGGCTTCACACTGGGAGAAATTCGCTCACTTGGAATGAATTCTCTGAATTTCACTGTCTCCCTCATCCCTGCAGTAAGGCAGCTGCTCCGTATTCGCTATTTGTACTTCGGGAGACAACGGGTCAGTTACTGCAACCCTGCAAAGCTGACAATGAGGATTAAATCAGAAAGTAGGAAACGAGGCAATTTAGGGAGAACTAAAACTTCAGCTCCAAAGCTGACACCACCAGTCCCTTTGATGTGGAAAGGTACTTGCTGGCATCTCACCCATGCCCGTTTAAACCCCAGTCTTGTCCAGCTCACTGGGGAATAAGGAGAAAACAACAACAAAACACCGAGCTGTCCAGAGAGCCCTGCCGTCTGGCAGCCAGCTCATGTTGGGACCGAGCTGGAGTTTGGATGAAGTTGGGTAAAGCAGCCTATGCCATCCCGTCACTGGTGAATGTCAAACGAGGTGGTAACTTTGTGTCAGAAATGAATTATGTGCTCCCGAGCCTGCTCTTTATGGTCTATTTTTGCCACCTAGTGGTAAGGAGGCAGAGCAGGGGAAAATCAGTGCAGCTGGAGGCAGCACATCATCGTTATTCCCGCACTATCAGCAGACATCAGCATAACACCAGGAGGACGGGTTCCACCTGAAAGGCTTCAGTACTGGCTAACTTCCAAAAGCTAAGCCAACAAAATAGTTCAGTGCTGAATTCTCCCTGGATATCCCATAAACAGTAGCCTGGGGGGGGTTGTTCATTTTTTCAGTCTTTTTCCTGAAGTTGAGCTGTCAGATCAGTGTTTGCTGCCAAATACCTCCCAGAACTAGTCAGGGTAACAGCTCAATCTCTGGGGGCAAGCGTAAGCGTTTTGATGGCCAGGCTATGGCGAGCAATCCTTTTAGGAGGAGAAACCCACCCTGCAGGAGCTCAAAGCATCACAGCGCATTCATCATTTATAAATCAGGAGTGGTTCTTTTTCATACCCAAATGGAGCAAACAGTCCATAACACGGGATAAACGACCACGAGGGCTGCAGAAGCCCACAACTGAATCCAATTAAAAACACGTAATCCACAATGGGAACTGCTGTTCTGGTTTTATCTGTTCTCAACTGCTGAAGCAATGCTGTTTCCCTTTGACACCAAAGCGAAGCTCCTGTTGGCACAAGGCACCAGCACACTCACTCTTAGACACGACAACATTTACCCAATCCAACACAGGCTGGGTTTCCCAGGAAAAACAGAAGAAAGGGGCAACACAGGCTGGCTTTCACAGGAAAATCAGAAGAATGGCGCTGCAATCGCTCTCACCCTGCCATTCTTGCTCCCTAGACCCTTTATCCTGGCTTTCCTGTGACAAGCTAAAAGCGGAGGGAATGACTCAAATGAGGCGGTCAGACTGACTGGTACAGCACTATGAACAGGGACACTTGCCATCTGGTGTCACCTTGAGCCACTTGCTTTTCAGACCTATTCAAGAGAGTGCTTCAAGGGAGCAAAGGTTTAAGAAATAACAAGACAGGAAGAGAGGCTACAAAGGGGGGAGGCGAGAGGGTCCAGGTAACGTATAAATGCAGTTCCAAGTACATTGCTCTTCACTAAAGCCTAACCCAGTTTTGAATATTCACTCCCCTGAATAGGCCTTGGAAGTCTCAGATCATTCTCGCTTTTTGAATCTCTTCACTGGCAGCAACGCCTGGACCATCTACGCCCTGGCCAGGTCAATAACTGGCCTTGTGTCAAGCCCTCCTCAATTTGGGGCAAGACCATACTCTTGCCTATACTTACTGAGGATTGACACTCCAGCTCATCTTCCTCATAGTCAGGGTTTACCTGATGGAACAGAATCACAGGCACGTCAAAACTCTAACAGAGCTGGAAGTGGGAAACAGCCACACTCTACACTTACTTTGTTGAAAAATAAAACAAACCAACGCACTCTAGTGCTACTGCTCTAGCAGGCACATCGAGCAAACACAGGGTGCACCGGTTCAGTTCTAACCGGGCAACTCTCTGCCCGCCAATTAAGCAGTTAATTAACCTGCAAATGTGCACAGATTTATCTCGTTCGGGATAATCACTAAAGGAGAAAGAGGGGTAGAGAGTTACAAAGCTTCAGGTCTGGGGTTTTTTTAATCCCAAATGGAATTTCCAACTCAGATTTAGTGGCTTGGCAGTGATCCTTCACCGAACAAACACTATTCTAACCAGGGATCAGGTGAGCAATCTCCTCTGGTGTACTTCTGCATGAGGCAAGACCAAGTCTTTGTTTTGGCTGATTATCAAACCCAAGATTTACTGGAAAAGCTCTATCCTGGATCACTACTGGAAAGGATTTGCAAGTGTACATGTGACAAAATGCTGCTGCTTTGCCAATCGGCTTATTAGGGGAATATAAACTGGGATACTTAATCCGGACTTCTCCCAGCACAGCTCTTGGGTCAATAGCACGGGCTGAGAGAGCCCTGCTGCCCCGCTACGCACTCTTACACCCAGGGCAGCTTTTACTTGCAAAGGTTGATATACCCATGCTTTAACGCAAGTAGAAGTACTTTTAATAAACATTAAGCAGCAGAACCCACAAAATTTTAACTCTTAAGACTTCCTTTTTGTCTTTTTTAATAAAATGTCTTGAAATCTTATTTCAACAGGGAAAGATGTCCACTCCAGAGAGAAAGACTGATTCATTTTGTGCTTGGGCAGCTGAGCGTTACCTGCAGCTCTTACATGACAGGCCTGAAGTCGAACTGCATTTTCATTTTACAGCCAGTTCTACAAATTCCACCTGGAAATCAGTGATTCAAGAGAAACTAACAACAGTTGAATTCACTTTTCCCCCAAAGGCTCTCTGCCATTTACAGCTGATTAATCTCTTAATAAATTCACTTGATTCTACTGCCCACATGACAGGATATTATTTAGTGTCTGTTCTTCGCAGGAGGAGAGTCCCTGCCCCTAGAATTCACACACAGAGTGCAATTGGCTCACGATTCCCCCTGTACCACAGTATTCTCTCAAGTCACCTTCACCTTGTTTTCTGTGTTTAAGCATTCACTTTTGCACTAATACTCAGGACCCAAACACCACTCTCCTCTCCTCCCCTGTGTCTATCTGTAGGGCAGAAAATGAGAGATTTTCAGGAGGTGTAAAAGGAAGAACATACTGTGGGAGGAAAGGCAGAGTTCCCAAGCAGCCCCAACACCTACCTCTGCTGCTAGGTAGTGTCCAGTAGCAAGGTGTTTGAACCTGAAAAGGCTGTTCCAGTACCCCGCACCACCACGACACGGATCATGCTGCACCACCTATGAGGAACGGGAAACCACATTAACCCCAACCGTCAGTGGCCTCCCTTTGAGACACCATGTTGACCATATTCCACATACAGGTTGGAGGAAACAGAACACGGAGCCCAGAAAAGACTAAGACCCTTTTGTTGTACAAACTCCACACAGGTCAGTAAGCGCCCTGTGCAGACTACAATTAGTTCCCCTCCACCATTCACCAATGCTGATTTTCTGCTCACTGTCCAGTGACAGTGTCTGTTGGTGACCATGGCTGGCAGTGCATGGGAGCCTGGTGGGGGATGGCAGGAAGATTACAGCACAGGTTGGCAGACAAGTAATTACAGCAGGTGCCCTCGGCATGCAGGTGTTGCTAGGTCTTGGAACAAACTTCCTGAAGAAATACAAGTCCTTTAGCTTTTTGCTGTGACTAGTCATTGACCTTCTGAAAGCAGATGAGGGGGAGACACCTGAAAACATTTCAAACGTAATGGTGTTGGACAAAGAAATTTGAAGAGTCTTGTTTTTCACTTTAACTTCTCCTGCAGCAAGCAGAGCCTCCAACATCACATTTTGCTCCTCCACATCAGCTTCTCTGTGGGTGCAGCTGCTTCCTTGGGGAAAATGCAGCATAGCTGAGCTGTGCCTTTCAGGAAAGGACTGTCTTACCTCTGCCTTGCGTTTACCAACAGTAACCACACACGGACAGTTACCACAGAAGCTACTGATGTGCTGTGACAACTCAAAGTAATATTAATTACAGGTAGGTTTTCAAGTCCAATACAGGAGCAGCTGTGTATCAAAGCAGATACTTCTGGAGAAAGAGTATGAAAACCTACTCACTACTACAATTAATTTTATGATTCTCACGTGCAGTTCACATGGCAAAGGTTTAACATCATAAACCAACTCTAAAAATAGCAATAGACTGAGGATATTTTAAGAAGCCAGTGATGGCCAAGCTGTTAGTCAGGCTATTTCAAAGCCAAGTAAATAAAAAATGGTCCAGACAGGCAACACACGGAGACTAGCAAAGGGTTGCAATCAAATGAGAATCTGCACAACGACATTATTCCACACTAAAAATAGTGCTCGGTACACTCAGCAGGACAGTCGAAATTATCAGCTGGTGTTGAACTTTAGTGACGGGTAAGAAAATGACTTCATGGATGCTGCTCTGCCCCCTTTTTCTGGATCATCAGGACCCTGAATTTGAGAGCTACCCGCTGCTCCATCAGGGATCAGAACTCTTGGATTTTGCACAGAGAGCACAGTAAATAAAGGAATTTTAGGATTAAACTTCTAACACTAGGAAGACTTCTACCTAAAAAAAGAAAATGGGGTACACTGTTTTTAAACAGGAGTTGTTCCTGCAAAGCCCCCCTCAGCCTGGGTTACAATTCTTACCTCGACTTCCCAGAGGGCCTTTGAACTGGTTGCAGACGTGGCCGACTGCCTCCCTGTTGTTCTCAGGAAGACGTGCTGCTTCTTCCTGTGCTCATCACACGTCAGAAACTTCTCCTGTTCTGCATGAAACAGTCTCACCACGTCCCCCTGTCAAAGCCCAGGCAGCATGATCAACACGGACACTAGCCATCACTGATTGAGGTACAGCTGGAACCTCTGAGACCTACCCCTTTGAGAATATCGTCTTTGTTATCGCTCCATTTCATGAAGAGGACTATTTTCCAGCTTGTATTGCAATTCACAGAGTTGACCTAAAAGAAGAATTAAACCCATTAGCCCCACTGTCTTGTGCCTGCTTCAGGAACTGCCACAACTACTGCCTTGCTTTCTGGACCTTTTTCAACAGAATACTGCAGTCCCTGTTGCCTTACTCTAGAGAAGGCAAGTCCTGTCTGGATTTACTCCTGAACAAGTAACTACTGAGCTGACTTGCTAGGAAGTCACTTGCTATACATCACTGTACCACAACTTGAAAAGAAAATCTTATTTTTAGCCAGACAAGCAAGAGACCAAACTCAAACCTCTGTCCAGTGCCCAAGAGATACGAGAACACTCCGCCAGCTCGACTAACGCTGATAAGACAACCATCCCTGAACAGTGCCACAGGTACCAGCCAACCCGCTGATTTTCATAAAAAGTCCAAGCAGCTTGGTTGAAACCTAGAGAAGTTTCTGGGGCTGCTCCAGCCGCCTCTGCCCTTACCTCATTGCATCCTGGATTATCGACAAGCTGATGACTACTGGCATGGAGAGGCTGGCCGGCATTGACAGGGTTCAGGACTACTTTGTCTCCAATGACAACCTGTGGATAAGTGCAGCATCAGATAGAAATTTGCACCCTGAGAAAGCTTTTTCTTCCTTTTTTTAATGGGAGTGATGAGAGGAAATCACCTTCTTGCAGTTTGGAGAGACGCCAGCCTGAGTATGGGAACCAGGATTCTGTTTGCTTCAGAATTTAGCTGACTGTACTCAGTCATTCAGGCAGAAAAAACCCTGTACTGTTGGACTCAGAGGCTTCAGAGTGCAGTTCTGGTACCTAACTTTGCTGCTGCTTCCCGTGAAGTCATTCCATTGATTAATATTTAACAAAGAATTCCTATAGCAAAAGGTCAGCCACCGATCCTCCTCCTCCCAGATGCGCTTTCCTTTGTAAAACCAGGTTCCTGACCAGGCTGGCAAGACAAATGCACTTTATCATGGACAGTAAAGGTCCTGTTCTTCCCTTCTTACAGGGCAAAGTCTTCCTCAAACTACAAACCAAGATGACTTCTCTGTATTGAAAAAATTGTTCTTAGTGATAAAGTGTCTGAGAATCAGTGTGATTTAGAAACACTTAATGGGACTAAGACTGTGCTACCCTGTGCTTTGGCTTTACCGTGTGTGCAGGAACAGAACATTCACATCCCCACGTGGGGCTAGGCTGCAGGACGCAGTATTCCTACTCAATCGAGCCTGCTGTGTTAAGGTGCCAGACAGACACCTGGACTATACAACAGAGCACACTGAAGCTTATCATGTCCTGGTTTTAGGCTGATAGTACACCCAGGTGACTCAGATTTTGTAAAAAAAGAGATCAAGAGCTTGAAATGGCAATGCAGTTAGTTCAGAACCAACTGTTTTCCAGGTTTCCCATGAACATGACCACTTAACCTCATTATTACCTCATTCCTCATATAGAAAATGAGGGTGAATTTTGATTCCAAACTGACAACACTGAAAACCAAGATGCCAATTGTTTGCTCCACATCTCCTGGTGGAACTCAACATTTCCTAACATTTGAACGGGACAGGAATTGTGAAAGGCTGGTGTAATTAGGTCCCTTATTCTCTCCAGTGTTAAATTAGTCCACATTTCCAAAATACAAGTTACCATAGCAATTTTCCTCCCCCTCATGACAGCAGAGGAAAAAGGTTGTTCCTGCACCATCACGTACTAGAGGATCTGTGTGTCTCATTAACTGCAAGCCAGGCCTCCTGAAAGCAGCTTTGCCAAGCTGTGCTCCAGCCATACGTGCAGATACTCCTCTCGGCACTTACGCTGTCCCCGATGGACCGCAGTTTGTAGAAGGGCTGTATGTAGAACCAGGAGCCTTCGTTCCCAGCTTCGTCCAAGGTCACCCTCATAGCATTCTTCTCCAGTAGAGCTGGAAGCCTCTTATTTACTGTTAAGTATTTGTTACTTTTTAAGTGAAGCAGCTAGAATAAGAATTAGAGTTCAGTTCTAAGAATGCTCACGTTTCCTCCCCTCAACAAACAGCTAGCGTGCATAAGATAACCGCAGCGTTACAGAGGAATTAACACAGAAACTAAGCAACACACAAACATCCATGAATTCAGGCACCATTTCACTGACACTTCTTTCAGTGTATATACAGCCCTACAGCACAAAACACCTACAGCCGATCCAGCTGTCCCTTCTCCAGCAAACAGGAAACACTTGGAAATGCCCTCGGCGCTGCACAACCGCCCATTCCAAAACTCGGGATCAGAAGTTGTACAGCACTGGGGACTCAGCGGCTTTCCCTGGCAGGAAGGGGGTGTTGGCAAGTCAACAGCTCTGTTTTTACTTTGTTCTGTCACATAACAAACAGCACCGCTGCTTTGAAGACTCTTCTGGAAGGCCGGTTTCTCAGCCCTCCGCTGCACAGCACCTCGCAGCCCACCCGCCATCAGCACACCAGGCACGTGCGCACTGCAGCGGTCACGTCCCAGCACCCACCAACTGCTCTGACGTTTCCAGCAACTTCAGCAGACAGGTACTTTTGTACTGAATTCTGCTTTTTGATGCCTTCTGACTACCATAAATGCTCACAGAATGTATGCGAGTTATGGGAAAACATGGACAAAACCCGATTATTGCTCTTAACAGTGTGTAGTCCAATCAAAAATGGGTATTTTCATTTCTCTTTCATCATTAAAAATAGATTCTTTTGCCTCAAACACACATTTTTGTTTCACTCCCTGGGACCCAGCATATCTTTTGTTTCAATGGATTGCCATTGACGGACTTTCCTTGATTTTCCTTCTCCGTGTCAGGTTGCGCATCACCATTTCACTGAGAGAGAGTTGGCACTGCCTGGCGCCACCTTCCAAATGGCCACCTCCAGTGGAGGCTCTAACAAGTATTTCTGAAGCAAGCAATCTCGTGGTGACCTCAGAAAACCCCACAATTAACCCATAATTAAAAAGGTGACTACTTCAGAGCTATGCACCCAGTTCTTGCCCCACAGGATCCCACTTCAGGACACTGTTGCAGCTACAGACTCTCGTGCGTGAACTCCAGAGGTCTGAAGTCACGGTGAGCAGGGCGGTTTGAGCCACCGCCTGTGCAGCCTGCGGCGATGCCCACAGCCTACCTGGATAACATTGCCATACTGGATGACTGTCCCCAGCAGCTTTCTGTTCTCAGTTTCGTTCTGCTTCTTTTCCAAATCTGCCGCATGCTGAAATTACAGGAGAACAATTCAGCTGAGGGCTGTTTTATCAAAGAGCGGCCAAGCACCCCGGGGGCTTGAGTTACGAGTACGGCAAAGACCTGGAGAAACACAGCAAGCACCCAAACCAGAGAAATTCCGCTCCTCCGACAGCCTAACTTCCCATTCCCCTTTCCAGCTGTTCCAGAAGGCAGGCACACACCATTTTAGCAGCCTGTACTTTGGGTAAAATTTGACAAAATTTTGGAATAAAATGAGATTAAAAGCTCAGGCAAGATAGCAAACAAGCCAAGGGACAATACCATACCTATGGAGGGAAGATGAAACAACTCAGGCCAGGATATTAACATTATTTTCTATTGACTTCTGTAAAAATTGGAAAGGCCTCAAAACCTGGGATCTTTATTTTACTTTGCCAACAGGCTCCAACTCTTCTACAGCCAGATAATCTTCGCTGCGCTACAGACTGGCTGTGAAAACACAGCCGAGCATTTCTGTATCACACCAACGTGGTGGGAAAAGGGAAAGTCCTCACAGAGCTGACTGGCCAGAGGGATCCCGTGTTCTGGTTAATAACTGGATTTATACCTAGCCTCTTGCACTCGCTGTCGTTTAAAAGTAGTGAGCTATTTTGCCCAGGCTGTTTTTAAACCGTTCCATTTGGCAAAGAATTTCTCTCTTTACACAAAAGATTTTTTTTTCATTATAAAATTCAGTATTTGCTTTAAGCAGTATCTGGTGGCAGACAGTAATTTAAAACTAGGCTTTTCTGGAGGCTAAGCACCAATGTTTTCAGTTCGGTTCTTGGATCTCGAGGACCACAGTAGGTCTGGTTTTCTCCTGTGCCCACAGTTCCTAACTGTACCAAGGTAAAGCAGCAATCACCCAGGACAAAGCTTAGCCACTGCGAAGGAAGAGCCCTCTGCGTACTGTCAGGAAACTTGAGCATCCTCAGCTTACACCGAATGTGCTAGTTTTAGAAGTGTGCTAGGTGGGACGGCTAGCTCTTGCTCCAGGAGAACCTGGAATACAGCTGCTCATTCAAATTCAAAAACGCATCCAGAAATACAATACAGCATAATTTCCTCCTTATTATTGAGATACAGCTTCTTCTACTTGATTTCAAAGTATTCTTTTGAAAAAGGATTTCTTCAAGACACCAGAACGCTCCAGTATCGACAGCAATCACAGAAGACAGGACTTCTCTGCCTGCACTGGACAGGTGCCATTTTTCTTACAAATAAAGGAAATAGCATGTTCTGTGAAAACATGATTAAGACTGGACACATTTCAAATATCTCACACCAAAACTGACAATATTGAAAGAAGAATCACTTTCTGTGGCCACTAGATGTCAGCTTCTCAACCAGCACAGATTCCTGATACCAAAGACAGACAAGTGTCCCAGATTTTAAATCCCTTAAATGGCATTAACTTAAAATAACCTGACCTCAGCACTGAGTGCTTCACAGCGGACAATAAATTCCACTGGCAGACAAACAGAAGCCAAAAAAGGCAAGCGATGATGACTACGTCTTGCATCACCAATTTTGTTAGAAATTCTAAGCACTGATAAAGCTAATCACGGGCAGAGCGAACACTTGCACACACCCGTTTGGGGGCATAGCCCCCCCCAACTCACTTCATGCATCACACGGGTTTAGAGTAGTCCAACAAATGGAAGAGGTGACCCACGTACCCGTATGACTGGCAGAAACAAGAAGTTTTGGTACATGAATGATGTTCATGGGAACGAACTGTTTTGAAGGCACACGCCAACCCGAGGGTGCTGAAGGGCTGATGCGGCACGTGCTACATAAAGGACCAGCCTCTGCGTCCAAGTGATGCATATTAAAGCATCCCCAATAAATCTCCAATCCTTTCACCAAATCAAGCTAGCAGCTCGTTCATGGTGGAGCACTTCCGTACAAGCTTCCCTCAGCCGGGGCTGAACACCGGAACAGTCTAACCCTGCGCTGCCCCAGGGACCCTGGCACAAAACGGTGAAGTGTCAGATGAAGAGGAACAGGCCCCGAACACCTGAACTGGCACGTACGGAGGAAAGCAAAGACAACTGTAAGTGACATGTAACCCAAGGCAATCACAGGGAATTCTTCTACATGACGCAGTCTTTAGCCCATCCTCTCTCTTCAAGTCCATGAACTCCCACCCGTAATGCGCAGGCATAAACTCTCCCCTTCCCTTACCCACCCGAAAAGGCAAACCCCAGAATCACCCATCACTTCAGGCTTGCTGGGATGTCCCATTCAGAGCAGGTTCTCCCCAAGAAAGGTTGGACCAGATGGTCCTTAGGTCCCTTGAGACCTGGGATTCTACAATTTCATGGTAGAATTCTCTAATCATCCTTAAAGGGGCAGGAGAAACACGGCACAAGCGAGGGACCTTTGTGCTACAGCCAGCACCAAAATAGCTTTCTCCTTGCCAAAGTAATACTTCTAGGTTATAAAATTACATTTTCCAGAAGAAAAATGAGTCAAACAGGAGGCCTTTGTGAAAGGTAGGAGCAAGGCAGGAGCACGGCAGCCATACGGCAATCAGCAAGTGACACTCTCCCACTGGGCCATTCTGTATTTCAGTCTACAATGAGCTTAATATAGGCTTAAAGAAACTAAAAATATTTAGAATTGTAATTTTGACAAGAAGTACTCTAGCTGTGTAATTTTAACATAAACATGGAGTTTATTTAACTCTAAAGTCAACAGATGGTATTTAAGTTAAGCTGGCTTTTTTTATGTAGGAACTCTAAAAACAGCAATCAACTGCCTTACTGGGTTTTCAGCTGCTGAGTGTCAACGTTTTACCCAGAAAATATTAAATACTGCAAGCTAATACGGAAGGAGAGGCTGTCTGGCCTTATAATTACTCATAATTACCCATCGACCTTCACATGTATCAACAGCAGCTAGGTCTGTTGAGGAATCCCAGTAGATTTCAGACTAGTAGCTCAGACGACATCTACCAGCACAGCTAACGCCCATGATTTCCCACATCGAGACACAGCACCTGAGAATCCTCCCATTTTGATGCTGTTCCCACCCAAAAGGCCCATGTAGAGCACTTCTACAGTTAGCACAGGTTGACGACACAGGCTTTAAATGGCTACTACGACTCTAACCCAGTACCATACACACCGGGACTGGGACACGCGAACCTTGAACAGCCGTTGTCCTAAGTCAGAGGATGTTTAAAGAGTCAGATCGCAGGGACCGTCTCAAGAGCCGCCCTGCCCATTGACTTCTGTACGCCTTCTCGGTGTCTCCTGTTGACTGTGTCGGGTGATTGGAAATACTCGTTTCCAGCAGGATGGATGAGAGCGTGGCTGGTCAAGCAGAGCCTAAACCACAAATACTTACGTGCAGCTTATTGAGTAGCACAGCATCTGTCGTGCTGTTCGCTCCTGGCTTTGCTGCTTTCCAGAACTGCTTCTGGGCAGAGTACCGGTTCATGGGACATAGTTTGAAGAGGCAATCTATAAAAAGATGAATAAACAGAAAGATTGCTTCAACCACGCGTAATTATCTGGGTTTTTCCTGCTAATATTGCCCAAATATTCCAGCACCAAGGAAAGGCATATAAACAAGTTCCAAAAAGCTCTTGATCAGACAAATGCTTTTTTGAGTGACGGGAATGCTGCCCCATGAACGATAAAAATTAACTGTTCCTGCCAAATATCTGTTGCAAGACCAGATAATTTGTAACTTCTCCCAGTCGGAAATGCTGCCGTACTAAAACGGTAACACATTGCAGTGCTGTCCCAGGCAAACGGAGTCGCTGGACACACCATCAACTCGTGGTTTTTCTGCTTTACGGCGCTTCACATCATTCCTGTTCGGCTCAGGGTTTTGTTTGTTGCGGGGTTTTGTTGTTTGTTTTGGTTTTAAATCAAATCCTTCCTATTAATAGGGGAAATGAAGCACAAGGAAGAGAAACTGGAGAAACTCAGCTAATAAAGTACCAACAGTATAAAAATATCCCCAAACAATGGCACACAGAAGCACAGGCATTCGAGGCATAGCTTGAGGTAACAGTTCACCCCTCAGGGTGTCCAGTTCTTTACATAGTCCATTGCCAGTTTACTTAACATTCTGTCTGGCAAAAGCCAGGAATTACAGCTCATTAGTCTTGTTAAAAATACATTTTTACATTAAAGAGACGCTAACTTATCAGTAATAAAACCAAATTAGCTGCATTTACTATTTTTTCCTCTTCTCTGTTGCTAAGCAACTGAGCACGCAAAAAAATAAATTCAGCTTTTCAAAGACAGTGCCTGAAGTAGCAGCTTCGAAGTTTAAACAAAGTGCCAGCAGAGGCAGAAGGTCGTTCATTCCCAGGGCCCTGTGGCAACAGCGTGGATGTCAGACTTGCAACCCACGGCGTTTCTGCAGGCTCCTGGTGAGCCCTTGCAGGCAAGCGCTGCCATTTGGGAAGAGCGCACGGAGGAGGGACCCACCTGGGGGTTGTGTCTTCGCTGCTGGAAGAGCTCGGCTGCCCACAGGCTGCCTTGCCAACACATGCTGGATGTGTGTCAACCAAAACCGCCACAGGGCTGGGCTGCAGCCGAGCCATTTCAGCGCTGCCAGAGGTGAACGCTGCCGCAGGGGCTGACCCTGCTAGAGACAGACCTTGACAATTTTACCTCAGGATGCTATTTGAGATGGACACCTTCACTCGTTTCATGCCTGCCTTAAAGGAAAGTCCTATCTGCTGGGGCTCTGCCTGCTAACCCCTCCTCAAAGCCCCGTCAGAGCACACCAGGCAGCATCCAGCACCTTTCACAGAAGGGCAAAGGTCTGTCTTCAAAACTCAATCACCTTCTAACAGGGTGAAGCATTGGTGGCACGTGGTCATTCCATCTCTCGGTGAGTCACCGACTGCCAAACAGGCTGATGAGCTTGTCCCAAACCACCACAGCGGTTCCTGCAGCCTGCTTAGCTGGTAGCCCAGTACACCAGCAGCACACGCAGCAGGAGCTGGGCATGACACTGAGGACCTTTAATGGAGTGACACAAACCGGGGAAGGAGAAACGGAGCTGAGGGTGTGTGGAAGGAGATTGAAATGCATCTCTCCAGAACACTCACCTCCACTTGGACACCACCAGGTTACAGCTTCTGAACCAACAAGGAAAGTGGAAAATGGAGTGTAAACCACACTTCCCAGGTTTGGTCTCTTGCTTCTCATTTACATAAAGATGATTCACAGAGATTGACAGCACAGAGGAGATTCAGAAAGCCACTGCGGGCTGGCACTTTAAGCTAAGACTATGCATTGTAAGCAACGCACCCGTTATAAAATTTTCTATTTTTGCTTAAGCCATCAGTTCACACAATGACAGCAATTAACACACAGAACTGCACAGAAGAATTAATTGTATGCTAGATTTAGTCACAAGTGTACTTTTTTCCATCCTTTTCAGTCAAATTTGTCAAGTTAGGCTTAACTTCTAAGCTGTTAACTGCAAGCAGCCCCCACTTCTCTGGGGCAGAGGGGAGAGGTCTACAAGAGTCTGACCTTGTCCAACATAAGAAAAGAAAAACATGTTATATTTCCCCAGGTTTTCTTCCTAGTTACAGAGCTGCAGATCTAAAACAGCAAGCCACATTTTGTCTTCCAGCATTTGTTCTATGAAATATATTTAAGTGGTTGAGGAGTTAAACTTTGCCTCGCTCACCTTAATACAACCACCAGAGGCTGGTTAGTACCAAACATATTTCACCGTGGGTCAAGCCACGTGAACTTCACAGCCAGAAGACTTTTAAACCTCCAGACTCCACAGGCTTACACATTTACAAGCATCAACACGCAAGGACGTGCCAGCCGAGTACCACCCGGTCAGCATCTGCAACCCACCGCAGCGATGCCTGCGTAAGATAAACCAGTCCTTGTCGGACACTCTCCTGATGGAAGTGAGGTCTGTTCTCTGCAGACCCCAAGCGAAGCCATGGGAGCTGACACAAGCTCTGATCATGGATTCAAGCAGCGTTAGCCACATCGGAAAGGTGATAAATAAAGCTATTACTGCAGAGTAATTACATCGCATTAAACACTGTTGAATATTAACCATGACTGAATGTGTTTTCTTTCCAGATCTTCATGATATCCAGTGAAAAATGGTAGAACTGCACACTGAGTAAGTATAAAAATAAAACACCACGTAACTGCTGATGAAATCATGACAGATCCTCAAGCCTGAACACCAAACAAAGGTCCTGCAGGAAGGAGTGATTGCACAACCGCACGGTACCCCATCACGCACAGGGATGATGGATGGACATCACATGGACATTTCAATACTTCCAAGCTAAATCTCATTCTGTCGTCGGCAATTGCTTTGCACCTCATTATGTGGACTGAGTAAGACCATAACTGCACCGTGTCATACATTAATGCTCTCACTGTTTGGACCTTTAGATCCTTACACGGGCCTCTGCCACGTGCAGCTCAAGTATTGTCAGCAACGTTGGGTTATTCTCTGCATCACGGAACAGTCAAAATCAAGGATACTGCAAATACAAGGAAATTCCATTTTCCAAGTATTTGGGGGTTCAGTGAGGAGCAAAGCTTGCCAGCTACATTACTCCAACTGCAGTTCCTTCTGCCCCATGTTTTTCATTTTCTTCCTCTCCCTTTTCCATTCCCTTGTACCAGGCCTTGCTCCTTTCCTACTCAGTCAGTCTCCAAACCTTTGCCAACAGTCCCAGCCCAGCCAGTCAGATTCTCTACTTCCAGCCCAGTTCACTTATCCAGCTCCTGACAACTAACCCAACCCTCTCTTCCCCGTCACATGGTTACTCCATGAGCAGAGATGTCATTACTCCTCAGACGCAGGATCTGACGGAAGAGCTGGGCCACCCCCGTGTCACACCACGAGCTCAGACAGCTCCCGCCAGTGTGGCCCTGCTTTCACCTCCAGCTACCTAGAAATACATAACTCAAACCTACCTCTGCCCTTCCAGCCTTCCCTTCGGAGGGTCTCCCTGCCGTTGGGGCATTACGTGATGTTCTGACAGCAATTCTACCCTCGGTATATGGATTCAGCTCAAAATCGCGAAGCTGGCACTGCTGTCACCCAAAGCTTTCCGTGGTGCCTCAGCTGGGTGGCAGCTGGACACCAGCCACTGCTGACACTTCCCACCTTTGCTGTTTCGGGTCTGGAGTTGCAGTCCACCGCGTTTCTCACTCTGCCATTCTCTAGCTGCTTGTTTCTACACGATCTGGAAGCATGTACAGCTCCAGCCAGGCTGGTTGTGTAACACACCACTCATCACTGCTTCCACATCTCCCCCAGCTATTTTAAGCATTTAGTAGAAAGTCTTCACCAACTTCTCCGCAGCTGGAGAAAGCAGGCATCAAATATTTGGTTGGCAACAAAAAGGTGTGTCGCTATTCCATTTTTTTTTTTTTAAACACAGAC
The DNA here is from genome assembly GCF_000710305.1 of Buceros rhinoceros silvestris. Taxonomy (NCBI): domain Eukaryota; kingdom Metazoa; phylum Chordata; class Aves; order Bucerotiformes; family Bucerotidae; genus Buceros; species Buceros rhinoceros. The sequence goes on along the minus strand of NW_010390215.1, from coordinate 41,994 downwards.
CCAGACTTTATGAAATGCCAACTGGAAAAAGGTAAGCATCAAAAAGAATTATTCTCTCTCCCTCAAAAATCATACTTCAGAGGACTTTCAGATGAGGGAAATCTACAAAGATGAAGATATTTAAATAAGTCACTTACAAAACCCACTGAATATTTAACACCAACACAGCTGTTTCTTCATTACTTGAAAAAACCAAACTCCTGTTTGCACAGCAATACTAAAATTAAAAAAAAATAATCCGCAATTCCCTGTTGAAGTTTAGCAGTTTCTCTTCAGACTTTTCTATACGTAGATACCTGATATTTCCCCAAGGCCGAAGCCTGCTCACAGCAGAGAACAGATACCAGGATAGTATTTTTTTATATATTTTAAACATAAAAACAGCAGCCAAGAAAAGGCAGCAGCAGCATAGCTGGCCGTGCTGAAGTATTGCCAACAGCAGTCCCCAACTTTGTATTTCGGGAAGTCACACAGCTTGTACACTCACAAGGATGGTGATGCTCCACAGGCTGGAGGGGTTATTTACCTAAAGACAAAACGAAGACCTCTTGTGTTCCAGTGAAATATTTTCATGCAGGAGGCATCTCGAATAATACGAAATGCACATATTCCATCCCAGGCAGATCACCTCCCCCGAAGCCCGTGGATTACCACATCATCTATTTCTATACTTGTTC
>NW_010390215.1:24700-41220 GCF_000710305.1 Buceros rhinoceros silvestris | reverse complement strand
GTTTCAAATGAATAGATGACAGCCCAAGAGCTTCAAAGAATGTAGAACAAAAGTGGTTACAGAGATGTGTTGATTATTAATCATTCCTGCGTTTCCATAAAGAGGCAGAAAAAAAGACCCCGATCCTCCCGCAGTTGCTGCCTTTGTGATGAGAAGACATCCTTGCCTTTTCAATTTGCAGTGAGGCAGCTTTGTGGGAGCTCAGCAAACCATTTCAAACAGGTATTAGGGGAGGATGCCCTAGATACTTAACCTGCTGCCCCAGCAGAGCCCGCTCCATCCCCAGCTCCAGCAAAACGAGCAGGAAAAGCCTGAACCGCACAGGCTCAGCCTGGAGGGAGATGACGACTGAGCTCACAGCTCGCACTGCCAACAGCTCTGCCATGCCACAAGGGAGGAAACGTAAGCACAGGTGAGAAGGGCATTTGTATTCCACGCCCAAAGACCTTGTCACTGTCACACACGTCACCACAAAGCAGCCCGATCGCTCACGATCCAAGCGCTGAACTAATGACATGACAAAGTGTATTAGAGGTTTCTGCTGCAGTGAACGTTACCTCCCCGCTGCAGCTGACCTGCTGCAAGGGCTTTCGCTTCTTTTCAAAGCGGAGAAAGGAAGAAAAATCACCCTTGGAAACAACATTTCAATGGAGAGCCTGCATGATCTATGATCCAAATATAATTATGTTAAAGTAACCACCCTTGATTCGTATCTGCAAGACACGAGGGTAACCACCCTCTTGTCATTGTATTCATCTATGCACGGTTCTGCCAGTGGAAATCACCACTTGACTTCTTCAAGCTGTAACAACATCAGAAATAATGCAATTGTGATCAGCTTAGGGCTGGGGCATCCAACCAAACCAAGGGAAGAGACTGCAACGGTGATCTCTGAGAACGAAAAACTACATACCTGAGGGCTGGACACTGAACGTCTGCTACAGCAACAGCATCCTTTAAGGCAGCACCAATTAGAAACCAACGGCCTTCTGAACGCATAGCAAATTAGCCTGAGTCCACAGAACGTTGTTCATAACTGCAACAATGAACTTGGCATTCCACAGAATGATTTCTGTTGGAGGAGACCTTCAAGCTCCTCGAGTCCCCCTGTTCCCCCAGCACTGCCAGGACTCGGGGTGAATTAAGAACCAAAGCACAGACAACTCACAACACTACAGGGAAACACCCTCCAAAGCCCTCAAAACCGCAACGGTAACAAAGTGCCCAAAAAACTACCAAAAGAGTAACACGAGAAATGCACCTTTAAGTAAACATTTTGGGTACCAAAGAGTTCCAAATACAGCAGTGTTTGTTTTATTTTTGCATGTAACCTCTTTGGTCTCCTTCAAAAAGAAAACTGCTACTCAAAAAGAGAGAAATATTTAGACACTGAATATACAGGCAGTTCCAAAAGGAAACATTTGCAGGAAAGACCAGATTCGTTTTTCATTCAGTCTCTGGTATGAGCAACACTGAGTGAAACTGCTTTGTGAAACACAAAGCCAGAAGAGACAGCAACACGAGTAGAAAGGAAAAAACACGGCAGAGTTTAGAACATACCCATCTAGGGGGTCAGGGTAAAGAATGCAAGAAAACCAGCAGCCTTCTTGTCCCTCAGATGGGCACCGTGACGGATAACATGTCCCTGGATGGGCGATACACAGGGCTACAAGAGATCCACGAAGACAAAAAGCCACACCGTGTTGCTGCAAGAAAAGCCCCCAGCTGTTGAGGACCAAGGGGATGCACCAGGTATCCTTGAAAGCATTAAGGAACAGGTCTAGTTTATGGACAAAAAGGATAACTGAACAATCCTGAGAAGGCAACACACCAAGGTGGCTCCTAGTTAGTAATAAAGACAAGCCAGAAAAAACCTTCTAAATGTTGAGAAGGGAAAAGAAATAAAAGTGCCACTCAGGAGAAGAGTTCACAACCACACAATAATTTGAGCTAATGCAGGACCCCAGGAAAGCGACTGGTTTCAGTGAGTCGTTTTACTGCCTTTAGCTCATCTGTGTCTCTGGTCCAGCACGAGAAGAAATCCCGGACTAGAGGCAAGTCCAAAGGCCAAGTGCTTCTCTCTCCCACAAGTACTGAAAACCCAAGTTGTACACACTACCAGGAGAAGTATTGGCACTTCATGCGACAGGAATTCAGCACAGTAACGCACGTAAGAGTTGCAGAAGCATTTTAAAAGTGAACTGCCGTGGCTTTACCTTTGTCCTACCCTCGCGAGGCACGTTCTCAACTCAAGCAGTCAGCCCCTATCTCCCTTCTAATAGTTTCCATGAAATATCTCCCTGCAAGGCACTGAGCCACATGTCTTGGAACATGAGCTCTGGGACATTCTTCCTCAAAATCTATCGGTCTTTTCAGCCTACACCAGCAGCAGTTTTAGCCCAGCAGCAACCCAAAGAGTACTCATCTGCTGGACACAGCCGTTTATTTCGACCCCTCGCCCCTTGGATTTCATTTTCACATTTGCTTCTTCACTTGTTCCTGCTTTTCCGGAATAAAGTTCCTGCCCAAAACGTGTCAGGAAGTGGGGGCAGGCGGCGGGGAACAGCTCGGACAGTCGAGCACAGGAAGAACAAGAAAGATCAAATTTCAAACACCCTCTGCAAGCATCACCGTTGAGCAGTAGGGGAGGAATACGGTTGTGCTGTTAGAGTTGATGTGACTGAACCGCGTAATAAAAGTCATTTCTATTTAAAAGAGCTTCGCACGCGGGTTGTAAGAAATGAGCCACCAGAGCATCATGCAAAAAAAAGGCTAATTTTTAGCTATTCAATAAAGTAACTCAATTTTCAGCTTTTAAGATGCATTTGGCTTAAAGAAAACTCAAACAAAAAAATGATATAGGGAAGTTAAATAAATATTTGGTAATACTATTGAAGTCTAGCTTGGAAGAACTGAATAAACCTGAATTCGGTGCTTTAATTTTTCTTAGGCTAATGAAGTGCTTGAGGTCGCCCATCTGAAGTGCTTATTTGTTTCTTTCCTTCTGCACTGAGCTCAGCCTTCCCAAAGCCTGGCCCCACCACCTTGTGCAGAACTGCCAACCCCACGGACTCCCAGGACGGGCAGCCCCTTCGACAGCTTCCTGAGCTCATCCCTCCCTCCGAGGCAGAACTATGCCTACACCATTCCTGACATACCTCCCCACATCATCTATTCCAACGCTCCACTATTTCTGTATCTAACCATTTATTTGTACAATTTAAGACCATTTCTTTTTTTCCTCTCCACATGGGCATAAGAAACAGAACTTCTCCTCCCTCTGCCAGCAGATTTTGCAGGCTCCTCTGTCCCCGTCCCACAACTACCGAAATGTTCCCGGCCATGACCCTCCTCTGCCTTCTCTCTGGTGGGCTCATGTCTTTCTGGAAGTTTGAGGTTCAATACTAAAGCAGATACTTCACTTGAGGCTCTGCCAGGAAATAAAACTGGAAAAAAATAATTACCATGCCTTTTGGCAATGTTTATTTTTATATATTCCAAGGCAGCAATTGCACTTTTTGTAGCAGCACAGCATCAATGACTCCTCATCAAACCGTGACTCCCACAATCCCCGACTCCTTTCCTGCTGCACCACTGCGTGTGTCCATCTACCTCCTCCTCCCTTGCAGTCTCTGACATATGCCCCCACTCCACTGTAACACTGCTTTTCAGATCATTTCTCTGGTTTTTAAGGAAACTGAGTGACTTCACAAGTCACCTTCCTGTGGCGCCCACAGAGGAAGCCAGCTGTGAAGGATGCCGTTAGCAGCAGCAGCAGCTCCCGGCAGCAGACACTGCACTGGCAGCAGCAGACAGCTTCCCCAAGGCCTGTGCTGCCACAGCCATGCCCAGACTCCCAGTACATCTGCTACGGATGGACTCGAGCAGCACTGTTTGAGGGGCTTAGTGAAGCAAAGCCACGTGCTAAAAACCCCAGACCTGCCTTCATCAAAGGAACCACCACCCTGAGTTGAACAGGGCAGCACCGTGCTGCTGAACTGAGCTGCTCCCAGACAAGCGGTGAGAAAACACCCGTGTCCACATCTGTTTTGAGCCTGAACGCTTTATCCCTTGCCTGCTGTTCCGAGGCTCAGCTCGAGCATCCCACTGCTCTCACTGAGGCCCTCTCCCTCCCTACTCTAAACAGTCCCCATCCTTCTGGCAGAGGACCAAAGATGCTCTTGCTGAAACCTCTCAGATGATGCTATGTGGGGTCTGACCAAGTCCACCCCGTCACTGGACACCACTCCCCTTCGCAGGAGCAGAGCACAGAAGACACCAGCAAATCACGCAGCTAATTAACATTTGGCCGAGCTCTCCATAATGCAGTCTTAGCACTGGAAATCGCACTCTGGCTCCCGTTTTAAATGGCAGATTATGCTGACAAGGTACAAATACACTGCAAACACAAGTGCTGCCATATATTGCCTCCGCTCAGACTGTCTGCAGCAGCATACCAGCGTGTTACAGCAGAGAGGAAAACACTTCAAGCACTTCTGGAGAGCAAATATTCCAGTTTAACAGCACTGAAGAGTTAAGCTATGCCAGCACCGCTGCTGAAACGCAATCTGTAGCGCTGGAGATCAAAAATGAAAGTGGAAAACAGTCCCTAAACTGGTAAAACACCCCCTTCCAGGAACAACTTAAGAGCAGTGCTTTACCTAATAAGGCAAGTGAGAGCTGGAAGCCAAAGCAGCAAAACGATGCGGGATTAAAAAAGCCAGACAGCTGGATAATAGAGCCGTGAATAAGCCAGCTTCACCAGAGCGGGCTGCGGATGGGAAGAACAAATGTTCAGCGACCAGGAGCGGAAGCGGAGCCTGCCCTGAGAGGCCTCAAGGCGCCTCTCCCAGCCAGCAGCACATTCTTACCCGAGCTTGGTGGGGTTTTTGAATGCGATGCGATGCTGTCACTCTAAACAGGCAACGGAATCACCACAGAGTGTGTCTGGAAACAGATACTGATGGGGCACTCGCCGTCCCTGAAGTGCTTGGCGCTGGAGTGCCCTGAGATGCAAAACCACACTCCAGATGCCAGCACTGCTCCGTCTACCCCAGGCTGACCCATTGCACTCCGCTGTACAGAGCTGCCAACACGCTCCTAGCGGAGGACAACACAATGGTGGAGATGCTGAACAGAATACTGGTCATTTTTCAACTTCAGAAGAAACTAAGAGGTTTTTCTTTTTTTTTATAAAAAAGCCACACAGATGTCATTCAACTTACTTCAGCCTGCTCTATTACTTCATTATCTTCTAGAAAAAAGAAGTAGAACAGTGTCAGCCATCTCAAAAGGATGTGCCATACAGGTTCCAAGTGTAAGCCTTTGGCAGAAATAAACCCTCGCTGGTAACTTGGCGTCTATTTTCCAAAGGACACAGCAGCTTCTAGGGCTCCTTGGTTTATCACAACCAATTACATCCCTGGAGCACAGACTGTAACAGCCTGTGCCAGGAACACCAGAACTTTGTTCAATAAATCAAGGAGTTAAAACCCACCTGTAAAGGAAACCATCGGTTTTATTTCTTTAACTTCGATGATTAAACCTTTACCTAGCTCTCTCTGCAGCACTGACAAAGTTTTTCTTAACATTAAGACTTAATCGATCCTTGTGATGGAACTGTCATGCATGGAACGGTAGTGAAGCCCTTGGACCATAATAACAAGGCTTCAAGCCACCTGCGCTGCCACGGGCAGCATCAAAAGGACCATGCAGCACTACCTCGCCCTCAAGGCGTGACCACTGCCAGCACACCACACAACACCCTACCAGTGGTTGTTTCTGAAAAGTCTAGAGAAAGATGTGTCCAAACCACTTGGTGGTACCTCCTTTTAAAAAAAACTTTCCTTTTCCACAAAGAACAATAATTTGGTGTTTTCAGCACTCTACGCCATCTCTCAAGCTGCCTTATTGACATAATGATAAGATATCAATCAGTGCGGAAGAAAGCTGGATTCAGAAGTGATGGATGGGCTGGTGAGAGCTATTAAATAACACCAGCTGCATCACCGCCTGAACACATCCTACACTCATATCCGCCCAGAGTCAGCAAAGCGAGCTGGTTCGGATCACAAACACCACCTTTGCCTGGAGCCTCCAGGCAGCAATAACCTTGGCAGCGCAGGAAGACACACTGAGGTCCTTGTTCAACATTGTCTGCTCCTGTCCCTTCATTTGTTTCAATCGCTGTCTTTTTTTTCAATTATTATTTGTGTCATAACTGTATTAAAACTGTCTTCTGCTTGCGTCAGGTGGTCCAGCCTTTATTTCCATATCTGCATCAGCTTTATGCCCCGAGTATCAGGATTTCAGGTTTCACATCAATTTTCCTTTTTAACACAAAATCTTGGTATTCAGAAACAACAGAAGCAACCAAAAAAACACTAGTTATATGCAGCACATTTGATAATATCGATTTGCAGCTGCTGGTCTGCAGAGCAGGAGGGAGCCACAGCGCAGGAAGATCAAATCCTTTGGTGGGGAGATGAAATAGCAGCTCACAGTCAAGGCACCCCCACTCAAATTTGGTCCCACGGACCAAACGCCACTTCAGAGGCAGGATCTAACCTTGCTGTTTTCACAGGCGTGATGGAGCATTTAAAAAATTACTGCAGCCCCCTCCGGCTCCGCTGCAAATTCACCAGGAGTTCACAAGAACCACATCAGCAGTGACATCTGAACAGCGATGTCTCACCTGTTACGCTGCCAGTTGCTGTCTTCAACCACGAAAAATTGGCCCTTGGCACCGGTAGCGACAAGACGATTCAATGCACCACCCCACGCCAGCCCTCCCACGGCGGAGCTCCGAAACAATGCTCGCTGGATTTATGACTTCAGAAGAAAGATTGCAGTAGCAAGAGGTGGCACTTGACCACGTTACTCATCTGTGACCCCAGGGATAATTTTTACCCACAGTAATTTTAACACATGGTTTCAGAAAAGGGAACTACGTCAGGCTCTTGAATCAAGCAACTTTCACATGATAAACTAGACACGAGGTATGAAAGATGGATTGCAAATATTCTTGGTATTAGAGATACTCCAAAACAGATTCTGCCTGCAAGTTCAGGAATAAAGACTATTTCAGCAAATCGTAGCTGAAACACAGACCCTGATGCTATCCAAAGGTGTAACCATGGAAAGTGCCAACTGCACTGATAACATATCTGGACCTTATTCAGAGAACTGACACAAGCAGAACAAAAATCTGCCCTCAAAACACCCAAGGATATATATGCTAAGTGAAACAAAAAACCTAAGAGACAAAGATGTGAAAAGTCAATTATTATTAGATCTGGATGAGCACTTGGGACTTTCCTCATCGACTTTCAATTTTACTAATTCACTCACGCTATGAAAAGGAGTCACTAGATGCAGTGACTGGCCTGCCATGTCTCTGGATTTTTAAAAGGTGAACGTCAAGATACCGAGCACGCCTTTGAACAGACTCAAAAAGCCGGGGACTTCTCCCTTCAAGTACGCCAGCTGCGCGTTAGGGATCTTCGGGCACAAATCCATTACTTTGTTACTAAAGAGCAGAGTGCTAGCAATACTACACATCAAGTTAAGATCTTTAAGAAAGAAGGATGTGATAGATATTGGCTGATGTAAACTCATATGCAGTGAACTACATTTCCATGATCTTCCACTTCCTAGAAACAGAGGACAATTAAAGACTAAGTGGTCATTAGTGCCGCGCATCCTCCTGCGGTTCCGCACTGCAGTTTTCCCCTCTTGGTCATTCAAAAAGCTTTGCAGGCTTTTACACGGTGAAGCCATTTAAACATGGTTAAAAACATTACAAAGACTCGATACCAGAACAGAAAAAGATGAGCTACTCAGGGAAAGCATTGGAGAACCGTGTGCTCTGCATAGCAGCCAGTTTCTGAGACTAAATGCAATGAGCAATCACATTTTTACAAAGAGACATTGGGGCTGGAAGTGCAATGGTAGGTCACAGCACACGACCTGCCACAGTGAGGCTTTGTATTCCATCCCTGAACTTGCACTACTACAAACATTGCCAAATACGATCGTTTTCATGCAGATTTTCTCCACTCCTTTGCAGTAACACGTCTTGAGAATTGTCATCAGATAGCCCACGCTCTCAGACAGCCCATGTTTGGGGACACAAATGACCGTTGAAATCAGAGCTTTCAGCCTTCGCTCAAGAGCTGCTCATGGAATACTAATTAACTTCACAAACCCCAACCTTATTCCAGAGAACAAGTTTTTCTTGTCAAACATCCCTGCATGGCACTTCCACTAATAAACACATCCAAATAACTGCTGAGCAGAAGCCTTAAGCCATATGCTTTGTTATGTACATAAACCATTTTTTTTCCACTAAAAATCTTTAAACCGAGACTGCTGAGATACCCACCATGATGTAGTGAGGAAGGATCCTTCAGTACAGCAGCAGAACATCCTTTTACTCTACTCTCATGGCACCTGATGAAGAAATTACCCCTGCAATCTGTTTTGTAAGGTCTAGTGGATTTATGATGAAAGTTCCCAGAAATCACTGGAAAAGTGGTAAATGAGCCAAAAAGATCGTAACCTGTACCCAGTCACCCCCCGGACTGAGCACTGCATTCCCATTTCCAGAAAGACAGTCTGCACAGAAGCAGAAGGGGTTATCCAGCTGCAGTGAAGGGATCGCACGTAATTCCACCGGTACATCCAGGCCTGCACTGACCATCTGCTGCTCTGCGGGGATATGACCACGAGGAAAAGGCTCCCCAAGCCACGGCAAATCTTAGCCTCACGCAGCACACAGCTACCTAGGGTGAACTGTGGGAACCCCGGATCTCAGGAGGCGAGACATACAAATGTTAATACACACACAAAATCCCGTCTGACCGGGTCACAAGCAGATTCCAGGTGAAGGACTGTTAATTATCAGCAAGCTTACTGTGCTGCCTAGATTAAAGAACCTGCAGAGCTCTTCAAAAAGCAGTAATGCCCATCCTTGAAGGGCCACACCATCACAACACAGCGCGCGAAGGCGCATGAGACGCCCAGGGCACGCGGCACTAATGCCAAAGGCCCCTGAAGTCCACCACCCACAGTAGCTCCGTAACCTCTTCCCTCCCAAGCAGTGCAGAGAACGCCAGTTTCTCCTCTTTCAGCCTTCCCTCCATGCCTTGAAAGCTCTTCCATAACCAGTGCAACAACACTTGACAGCAAGAAGTTCCTGGGATTGTCTGCAAGAGCAGACTTCATGCGTTATCCTCCCCCAGCGTTCCTCCCAGCATGGCCCTAAAGCAGCTGGTTCCTGCCTACTCCCACCCCACGCTCTACTCCATGGCAACACTTCTGTGTACCAACAGGGAAACACTGAGAAAAATGAGTAAGAGATTGGTTCTGCGTCCTCGCATCTAGCACAGCATCATGCTAGTAATCAAGAAGTATTGCGAAGCAAGATGTCCACTTCAGCAATTCAGTCGAGCTGCATCAGTTTTAATGGAGAGGTTGGACTAGCTCCATAGGAATCTAAAAAGCCCAGCCTGACAGCTGGCTGTGCCACGGACTTGCAAGCACAGAAAACCCACACAGGATGCTGCCTGGCAAAGCTCAATCTCAGACTATTAAAGTAGTCATCTTGCAGATCACCTCAGCTGATGGAAGGGTTATTCCATTAAAGACCTTACTCTGCTTAATCAGCACAAATATCCTCCCACCACCCTCAAGCTTCTGACCACTAAATAAGATTAAAAGTTACACTGCAGCCCTACTACAGATTCACAAAGTTCCTCCCCCTACCACTAGTCCTGGTTTATGAGTATTTATACTGGTTGTGCTCAATAATTCCCTTGGACGTGTTCCAAAACATCTCTCACCAGGCCACCCAACCGATTCTGCAAAAGCTCTGCCCAGAACCAAGTCTCTTTAAATATCAAAATATTTAAAGTATGTTTAAATTAGCGTAGTGCAAAAGATACTTCCAATAAAGTAAAGTATCCACCAATAAAAACCATCTTTGGAGGTGGGAGAAAAACTTAGGGCTTCCAACACGAGCCACATGCGAACGGAGCAGATATTCAAAGTAGCTGAGTCATCGTGGGCTTCTGAAGTGAGCCCTCAACATGACTCCAAGGAAGGAACATCAAGTGACGGGCACTTCAGCGTCTCTGAAGGATAAAAGTTCTTCTTTTAAAGTTACTGAGTTTAAGTCTAAGGCTGCAACTCATTTTCCTTTCACTTTTTTGTTGTTGTTTTTTGGGGGTTTTGAGTACTTCAGTGTCACCCCCAACACAACGTATTAGCCATAAGTTAAACCCTGCACCAACATCACACTGCTCTTCAGAGTAATTAATTGTTCAGGAGTGAGCAAAATGGTCTGTGGCCATGGACTTGGGTGAGGTGTTCGAAAAACCACAAGGTCTTGAGGGTTATTTCTTTTCCCCTCCTCCAAGCTCCACATTAGCAGCCCCTCTCCACTACCTCCAGCTGAGGGTTACAGCAAGACCAAAGCAGTGACCAGGCTCGCCGTACTTATAAAGACAGAGCCGACAAATCCAGTAGCTCCTGCACAGAAAAGGTATGACAAGGAAAAATGTCAGTACTGGGGTACCTGAAAGGAAAGCAAGGTACAGCAAGACACAATTAATTCTGCATGAGAAGCAAACAGCTCCACTCCACCCCTTCCCGGTTCAGGCAGGAATGAACGTCAGCAAAGGATCGCAACGATCCTCAATACCGCCCAAATGCATGCAGGCTATCAGTCATAAAAGCTTTAACACAGAAAAACGAAAAAAGCTCCTTCCAACAGAAATGCCCTTCCCATGGAAAATGTCTGAGAAAAAAACCACTCTGAAAATTTTCTTCCAAGAACTTTTATAGTTTTCTACACGATTTTAGCTTTTCTTTTAAATTTCAGATAATGAAAAGCTTTAATGTTTTCACGTTCATCTCAATAAAGGACTCCTGGAGAAGTTACAAAAATAAAGTATTTTCTCCCTTTTTATGTTTAACATTCAGTTATTCTTCACAACATAACAAATGAGAATCCATCTCAACTCCCCAAAAACTCTTCCCAAAAGCCTGCAAAGGGCTTTCCTCCCCCTCTGGCACTACTCCCTCTCCCCATCCCTCCTGCTTCCCATTTAGTGGGTGCTGGCTTGGCGTGAAGAGGCAGCACAAGTGACTTAGGGCACCCCACTGGAAGCAGACTGGAAGGAGTTCAGCCTCCACCCGGCCGCAGGGCTTCCCCCAAACGTTTCAGAGAGAGAAAGCACTAACCACATTCATTCCCTTTACAGCTTTCTCTGCTACGCGTACACCTCCAAAGTCCTGAACACTGCTGTTCATTAGTGAGGACCGTGAAGGCTTGAAAACTATGGTGATGTCTGCTGACCTTTCAAGGTAACTTCAGCTAAATAGTAAAAAAAGTAAATATGAAAACCACCTAAAATTTTTTCAGCAGATGAAAGTTAGAAATCAAATGTCAACCAAAATATTAAGACTAAAGAAGTTGATGTGAAATATTAGTGGATACTCATAACATAAGCTACTACAATAGATTATGAAATCACCTATGTAGAGAATGCTTCCTGGCAATTCTTATTTACACACGAGCAAACCTGTAAGGAGGCTCTAAGACAAAGGAGCTGTTAAACTCCAAGGAGTTCTCTGCAGGCATGTTCTGATACCAACGCAGAACTATCATCTGCCAAGTTTCCCTAATCTTCACAAAACACAAAAACTTTAAGCACATGACTGACAGCATATGGAAAAAATAGATTTGGAGTCAAATCTTGTAGATCATATTTGAGGATCCTCTCCTCATTGTCGTTCTCCATGACCAAGGCCATCTGCCTGACAAGGAGTGGGAGGATATAAATTCTTCGCTTATTTTAAAAGCTGTCAATGATCACCAGGAATTATCTGTAAAATCTGTATTGCCCACAGACTTTCTCTTCCAGTCCCTTCTACTAGCTCGTAGGTGCTGCCATTCCTCTCCAGAGAGGATGTGCTTTGCAGCAGATGAAGGTTATTCTCCCAGGCATTGCTCAGGTCTGAGCACACACAGTCACCGCCCTCTCTGCACAGCCAAATGCTCTTACAGCAACCAGCAACACACGGTTCTTGTTTTCCAGGAAAATCTGGTAACTGAGTGACTCCTGGAGTACAGTACCTCAAGTTCTTACCAGCTTTCACTGCCACCACATGAATATGGGAGACATCATTTGCTTTTTAATCAACACGGAAAATGCACTTTGGAAGGACGGAACTAAGTCAACAGAACCCCCGGAGAAGCTGCATGTATGTGTATACTCCAAAAAGCACCTCTCTTCTCACTGATGTGAAGACATGAGTGAAGTCAAAGGCACCCGGATGCTTTTGACCAGAACATCTAGTGACACTAACATAAAATCGCTGTACTTGAGAAAGCCATCTCTGTGCTGAAGCCATCTCCAACCACGCAAAACCACTCGTGGGTCGTCCGCCTTTCTCTGAAGCCTTTGGTGCCGATTAGTTGAGACTTCAGGCTGGACTGGAAGCACTTGCCAGGTCAGTACTGCAACTGCTGCTTTCAGGAGGTGTTCTGGAGAAACCCCAAACAGTCCCAAACAGAAACCCCGCTCAGTCCTCTCTCCAGCCACACTCCGGACCCACCACCATCACTCCCAGTTTCACTTCAGGAACTTGCAGAGAGGGCACTAAACTTGGCCTCCTTCCACACAGGTACCGTTACATTCTCATAACACTGAGATTTATTCTTGTTTCTCCCAAAATGAAACGCAGCTTTATGGCCTGAGGCGCAGTCCTGGACTGGAATCCCTAACCCAAACCAGCCCTTCTGTGCTGGTGGCAGGGGCTGCTGGGCCACCCTCACCCTGCACCGCTGCCTCCCGGGGCTCTTCAAAGCTCCTGGGGCTGGCTGGAGATCATGTGCTGCTCCAAAGGGGAGGGAAAGGATTTTTGCAGATACAGCTCAGATTTTTTCCTTTTTGGGACGGCTGCTCCCTCATTCAGCCCTCTCACTTCCTCATGCCTTCAAGTTCTGTGTTTATTTTTCCCTTGTATAATTTTTAACCTCGACGAATAAAGGGCCGACATTCACTAAACACAAGGACTAAGTGCTACCAGATTGCTTTTGCATAGCAAAGCCTTCTGTGTCCTTAATAAAATCTGACTCAGAGCTAATTTGTTCTAGCTGAAGCAGGAGAGGATCCTGCAGCAGCGTTTTCTAGCCATGACACAGTTTCACCGCTGTCAGGAGAGCTGGGCGGTGATTTCTGATTCTGAAAATCTGACTGAGAGCTACAGGAAGACTCCAAATACAAGCAGTTATGTTTTCACTGAACTTCTGTATATCATATAATCAAAACAGACGAAAATTGCCAACCCTGCGAACTCAGCACGGGTTATTTCCACCAATGAGCTATGAAGGAAGCATTAGTACTGACACAAGCCACTCTTACTTGACTGAATAAGTTGTTCATTAGAATTAATTTTTGGAGGAACACTGCATTTGGTGTCAGTCCCTCAGCGCCAGCCTTGGGAACACTCACAGATGTGCAAATCTAAACACCGTGACTTTCAGCGTGCACTAAGAGCTGCCGAGCTCCCTTTCCTCAGCCTCTCCGCTGGGCTGCACCCAGGGGCGCGAGCGGCTCCTCCCCAGTCACCAGCTGGCGGAACGCCTCCACCTGAGCTTCCACAAAGCTGCGCCAGACACTGCGTGCATTTTGTCCTTCGCTATGACCACAAAGTCAGAAGTTTAGCAGGCAGGCACAGTGCGCAAGAAACACCCTCCTACGTGTGCCAGATTGTTTTTAAAAACCAAATGAGAAAATATCAGCACAGGTCTGTTTACAAACAGTCCCGCTAGGTGAGAAACACAAGGCTGCTTTGTGCTGGCTGCATTTGCTAGGGGCTACTACACACTAACCCAGGATTTCTGCGGCTCCCTACCCCAGCCAGGCAGTTGTCAAAGCAAGGAAACAAACCTATATTTTTTGGTTTACAGAACCAGTAGGTGCTTTTCAAGACCGACCTCAAAGCAGCAAATTCCTTTCTGGATCACAAAAAATGCAATGCACTTCTCAGCATCAAGAACCTTCACCAACAACCCCCTTGTCTCCCAGCATCTGGATCACAAACTTTATAGTCAGGCAGGAGAGACCAGGGATTTTTATACAGACAAATCACCAGGAGCTTGACAGATGAGCACTGGCACCTCGAACTCCACCCAGCAATGCGAAGGACTCAGCTGGAGGTGCTATTAATGCATCAAGAATGGAAGAGAAATCGCACTCAGGTGTCGACACACGGAGAACTACACTTTATCTTGAGAGATGAACCCAAATTCTGCAGAAGGAGGACAGGGTGTTCAATCTCCATCAGCCAGTGGGAGCAGAGGGAGATGCCAGTGTCACCGACTGCTCACTGGAGACAACTGCAAGGTCTGGCTTTCTCAACAGCACATTTTTACGGATGGCTCTGCTGGCAGCCTCACCATTTTTCTTCCGACTGCTCTGAGAGGTGCTTACAGCATGACTTCCCTGAGCTTACAGCTGAGGAGATACCACTACTGCAGCCAGGACTCTTGCTCAGTGAACAGCAGGCTGCCCAGAAAAGGAGAACTGAAATTATTCAACTTCTGGGCTGACACTGGGTTCCTCTTAGACTAATGCCTTCAGTGTGGCACTTGGACACAGTACCTGTGAGACCACCTCGGTTTGGGTACTCATATCCCTAAGTAAATAGCCTACACTGAAAATATTTTGAACTGTCCTTTCATAATGTAAAGACTTATTTTTTAGGTGAAATAAAATAATTGAAGCTTTTAGTATAACTTCCCCCTATGGCAAGCGGCACAGATCAACACCCTGTCCTGAAAGCACCTTGCACATAAGAAAACCTGGTAATTCACCACAGTTCTCATACTGCAAGAAACAATCTTTACCTCCGGGTTACCACAGTTTGATAAAACCTCACCCAAGGCCAGCTCAGTGACCCTCCGGTGTAATACCCACATTCTCAAGTCAGGTGCCTGCGCTGATGGCAGCATGTTACACACCAGGCTTTACCAACCAGCCTCTCTCCGAATCTCCCCCTTACGTTTCTCAGCACTTGAGACAACCAGTGGAAACTGAAGATGTCTAGTACCTAATACCTGGCAGACTGCTTCCCTCACAGAGCTTCCTTTACACAAGCTTCCTGACTTTATAACTGTGCTTCAGGCTTTGCGTCTGTCTGAGTAAGACGCCTTCTCCTGCAGAGCACTCGGGCTGCACTCACAAAAAGCACAACACTAGCTCTGAAGTTTACTGAGGGTCCTCTGGAAGTACTTCGTATTGATGAGACTCAGCAGCATCTCAATCTTCCCAGCTCTACAGAACAGACTCTCAGTGCTTTTAAAAGGAACAAAGCAAACTAGATGAAGTGCACAGAAGAACACAACAGTTGAGCTACCCTAAATATCACACAAGCCACAAATTTTAATAACTTTGCTGTATTAAAAGATATGCACCAATGTCACTCCACCCCCACAATTCATCAAGGCATTTCACTCCCTTGGGCTCTTGTGACTAAGTATAATATTTCATTAAATATCCTGTTCATACTGGCTTATGTACTAGGGAACACACTAATTTTAGAAAACTGATTAGCTAGTTTTTTTCTAACCGAATGTTATTGTAGCTAAGGTCAGATTTTGCACTGAAACTATGGCAACAAAGCCACAGTCTTCTTTTGTCTACAAGGTTGGGGCTAGGTTTATTAACAGTACTGCTCTACTTAATCGCTAAGCACTGCTTTTTGGCAATCCCTCCCTCGACCCTACCTGATACCCTGAACTTTGCACAGCAGAAAAAGCTCAGACTTGCAAGAGCTGTTGAGAAAGAATGAACATTCAAACCAGCACTTGGCTTATTTCTTCATTTTTCAGACACGGTCACTACACCAGCAAATTTCCCCTGCCATCCTGCACAGAACGCCTCATCAGCGCAGAGCTACTACCCACATTTTTCAGACGGGCAAATGAAACGCACAGATCATAACGCTTCACACCAGGAGTGCAATTAAATCCCCTCTCGTTCTTCTGCAGTACCTTAACGAACAGATTGTGTTTTTCATACAGCCTTCCAGTTATGCATATTAATGGCCACTTTCTATTTCAAAAGGGCTTTGCTCTACCTTCATCTAGATGCAAAACATCCAAGATGAAAGCACTTTAAGACCAGAAGTTGGCAGACAGCTGCTTGACCACAGCGCTCTCAGCACAGCCCAGCACGCAAAGGCAGCCCAGCCAATCTTCCCAGCCTGTGCCAGACCCAGCTCCTCTTCTTCTTTGGTCCCCACAGCTTTTATACTCCCACCTAAACAGATCCTCTTGCAATCTGTGCCATACTGACCTGTCCCATTATGGTCTTGGTACCTCAGCATTAGGACACAGAAAAAACCATGCTAAACTATCCAACTTAAAGCAGTTATCTTGTCAATCAGCCTGGAGCAGAGCAGGCTGCGGGGAGACCTGAGTGCAGCCTGTCAGTGCTGCAAGGGGCTGT
>NW_010390215.1:21115-24648 GCF_000710305.1 Buceros rhinoceros silvestris | reverse complement strand
TCAAAGGGGCTGGCCGAGACCTGGGGAGTGGCTGTTCAGCAGGGGCTGTGGGGACAGGACAAGAGCTGATGGTTCCGCTGACAGAGGGAGAGTCAGAGCAGAGAGAAGGGAGAGATTGTTTCTGAGGGTGGTGAGCCCCTGGCCCAGGTTGCCCCGAGAGGTGGGAGCAGCCCCATCGCTGGCCCCATCCCAGGTCAGGTTGGCCCTTGGGGCTCTGAGCACCTGCTCTGGGTGCAGATGTCCCTGCTCCCTGAAGGGGTTGCGCTGGGTGAGCTTAGAAGATCCCTTCAACCCAAACCAGTCTGTAGTGATTCTATGATGATTTATTCACTGTTTCACCAAAGTACATCGGCATCACAGAGCTGGATGTCTTCAGGACGTCCTGGTGCTTCAGCACGCATGTTTACCCGTGGGACTAAAACCTGTCTGGCATAATAAGCCAGTAAGGAACCACAGAGCAATAGATGTGGCAAATTAAAAACAGCATTCCAATTCACTCTTCATGACAAAAAAAACAGCTGCCTTGGATTCCTGCATTCAATCACTATTAGATTTTTCAGTGATGCAAGCTACTTTTGCATGTTTAAATTACAGGACACGCAGCTACGCAAGTTAAACATTTATTCCCTAGCCGGGCTCATAATGGAAGGGCTCCAGTACCTCTTCTCCTTGCTTACACAGCAAGCCATATAAGTAACTATCATAGAACGGTTCAGGCTGAAGGGACCTTCAGAGCTCACCCAGTGCAGCCGCTGCAGGGAGCAGGGACATCTGCACCCAGAGCAGGTGCTCAGAGCCCCAAGGTCCAGCCTGACCTGAGATGGGGCCAGCAATGGGGCTGCTCCCACCTGTCTGATGAGCCTGGAACCACCACTAAAGCTGTGGTTAAAACTGTCTGGAGAAGAGGTAATCACAATGTCACTCTGAAGTCACCGAAGGCCAGCAGAGAAGGTGGTGCATGTCGCCTACAGCCCGACCTGCAGAGAGGACAGAGGCTTCGGTGCACTTGTAAGTGGTGCATCAGCTCTTTGCTAGGATTCCCTCTCTCATCTCACAGGTTTTCCAAGCTTTAGCAGACACAAAGCACACGTGTCCGTATGAAAAAGCAACATTTCGGACTTTTCAGGTCTTTCTGAAATACCTAAATGCCACAAGCAGATGTCTGTAACATCTGCTTGTATGTAGGATGCAGTGGGCTAAAGATTCACATTTTAGAGACCGTGCTCGGGAGCTCTTCATTGTATAAAGGGCAAATTCAAATGTGTACTCGCAGTTGGCAGTTTTCTAGTACAGTTCTATAAATACTTAGAGTCATACTAAAGGATTCCTCATCAAGGCAGCAAAAATGTATTTTGGATATTATAACTATATCCTAATTTAGCAAGATTGAAAGATTATTCCAACACCAAATGGCCAATGCTTCAATTTTAAGTAAATTGCAGGCGCAGATTAGAGTATTTTATCATTTTTCCTCTTCCATTGTGACAACCTCAAAGTTCCATTTGATTTTACACTAAACCATGATCTTACTGCCCTTTGGGGCTAAGAAACACAGGTTTTGTTTTCATGGTATCTGGCTCTTCGCAAAAACAGAGAAATTAAGTAGGTGTTTACTATTGCTGCCCTACTCCTTACTTTTCATATTCAACAAGTGCATTTCAGTCTGTCCTGGACCTCTCAAAACTGAACAGGAACCACTTTTCTGTTGTGAATGATGTGCTTCTCTTCAAGACCACCACGCTAAGCTTTGAACTGAGCACCCAGGCATTTCCAGAAGTTCAGCTTCCTGCTACTTTATCTGTAATGTATGGTTATTAGAGTGAAAAAAGCCATATTTAGACATTAGTTTAAGTATTCCTTAAAGGAACAGAGGCATGTTAATAATGAAGACACTCAAAGATTTCACCAGCATTGGAAACCATGTTCAAAGAGAAAAAGGAGCCTCAATTTGGCCTTGCAGTGCAGGTCTGTCACCCCTCTCCTCACCACCACTCCAGGAACACGCCTTCAGCTCTCTGCAGAATGCCCACTTGAAGTCATCTCATCTCTGCAGAAAATCATGTAATTCATATTTCACAAAGTTTAAAAGTGATCTATGTAATCTCCTTCACCAGAGCGGATTTGGGACAGCACGCATGGAGAGCACATGGAGAGCAAGACAATTCGCTTATCCGAGGCTGAACCCACGATACCTAAAGGCTTATACTGCAAAAAATTCTTCTTGATTAGTACAGGGTGGCTCTGAGCCACCCAGAAAGTGCACTTCTAAACACTGCTAACGTTTATCCAGAACTAACAGGCAGAGGGATCTGGGGAGTTGTTTCAGCTTGTATTTTAATATTTTGAAGTGTTTGGGAAACTACATATGTGACCCTTCAACTGAAAAGTCCCTTAAATCTCCATTCTAATGCTACACTATAAACATGTTTGCATTGGTAAATAATCCCAAATAATCCCATGTGTGAGCAGCACAACTCCAAAGCCTCCAGCAGTACCACATGAATGAGACAGTTTCCTTCATGTTAGACACAGCACTAGTGAACAAGCTTCAGACCAATGGCAAAGCTACGAAGAATAAACCCCATAAACCCGTATGCCACAGGAAAAGTATCGACCTTCATCAGTGCTGAGTCCAGTGTGAAGAGAAAGCCATCAAAAGCACTGCACTGTGCAGATGCATATTTTTTTTATACATATGTATTTATATTTTGAAGCTTCTTTTCGTGCCCAGGTCACTCCTGGAGACGAACGGCAGGTGGAAGGCAGAGGTCCTCTGTCCTAGCTCCAACACCACCAGAGCAGCCTGAGCGAAGGCTTCGTGCGGGCGATACCCGGGAAGAGCACGCGGTAGGGCGCAGGATCAGAAGAACAAATGCCACTCAAACTACTCATCTTCTGCTTCACTATGAGGGTATTTTAAGTCTAAGATACGGGTTCATTCCTTGAACATCTTGCCAAAAAAAGAGTGTTGCTCAGCAACTACTACAACAATGTTCTGGAAGGAGGTGGCTGCCGGACAAGTTAACCCAGTAAGCACCCCTGTCCCCTGTGTTTCATATGGCCGTTGCAGAGCCTCTGGATGCCTGGCAGGGAGCTGCATCCCAACGGAAGAGCCGCGCGGCGTGTCCCGGGAGGGCTGTCAGACAGCCTGTCCTGGTGTAGTAGCGCTGTCTTGCACCAAGCAAACACCTAGAGCTCAGCTCACGCTGCGTCCCCAGACAGAATGCACACAAGCCAAACCCCTGCAAAGGCACACGCAGACTCTAAGGGAGCACAGAAGCAGCAGCTAAAGCACAAAACCATCAGCCCTGGGTTCTGCTTCAGCTCTGCTGCTGTTGCTGGGCATGACTTTAATTTGAAAAACATCCGTCCGTCCCCGTGCAAACGGCTTCTGATGAAATGCTGGTGCTTTTAGGCTAGAGGGTCAGCTGTAGTTCATCCCTTCCACACAAACCCATGCATATTTAGAGGATGTTCATTTATAGTCGCTGTTCAGATGCACAGTTATACTCAAAAATGGCAATTAGAGCAGC
>NW_010390215.1:18684-20915 GCF_000710305.1 Buceros rhinoceros silvestris | reverse complement strand
CTCTTTCTTTTTTTGGAGACTCGCACAACGGAGATTTTTTCCAGGAATCTCATCTGTACACAGTATATTCAGAGCAGCGAAGCAAAATGCTCTTTTGCAAGGGTTTTCATCTTAACATTTTCAGCAAGAAACACCCTAATGAACGTACTCTGTTTTGCAGGGCAGTTTTAGAGGACTTTTGAATTAGCTGGGAGCTGAAAACACGAAGGGCCAGAAAAACATTGTACTTTAAAATAAACGTACCCAAACCACCATATTTAAAGTGGATTCGGAAAGTCAGAAAAAAACCTACAAACACCGCGATCTCGCAGCCCATACTCACCATCCAACCTCAGAGCACTAACTTCAAGTGCTATCTACTTCTGGTTGGCACAGGAAAAGGGAAGAAAAAAACCAGCCTTCACACCTTCAAGTGGTCAAAGTAGTATTTTAAGGACCTAGAGTCACAACAGCATTTACTACATGAAATAATTACTGAACACTCAGAGGGTGCCAGACCAAGACCTTCCTGAGAGTCCTTTCCAACTCCGGCACTTCAGTTTTTTCCATCTAATACACCCTCCGCATTTCTTATTTTTTAATGTCTCACTTTTACACCGCACTCCCAATCTCACCCGAAGGCTACCCCATCTTACTCTCAGCTTCCTCCTGCATTTCATCCCTTTCAGGGCTCCACCACCACCAGATTAATCTGTCAGCCTATTTTCCCCGCACCTTTTCTCCACAAAGCCCTCATGGCCTTGGGATACCTCCACACGTTTTCCTCCAGGCAGACTGAAAGGCTCTATCATTCCCATCTGACTCCAGCTGCACCACTGCAACTCACTCTGCCCAACCCAGTTCATCCCAACACACCAGCTTCCCTCCCTGAATCTTCCTCAGGACAGCTCCAAGCCAACGTTTTTATAAGGAGTGACTGACTTGCACACAAAACCCACCCGTTTCACGGGGAAGCACTCGCTTTTAGCCACACGTCCCTCGGGCAGGGACTATTTTCACCCCACAAGCAGGCTGCGAGCGCCTAGCGCCAGCATATGCTCACGGCTCGGTATTCCTGACACTGCCTCCCGTAGCAGAGCGGCTCTCTCTAGGAAGGACAGCACATACCCACCACACACTTCCCGCACAGCGGCTCTGCTGTGTTTCAAGGGTTTTCTGCTTTAGAAAGGAAGGAAAAATCACCACCCTCCAGACCCAGGCCTTGCTGCTGCCACAAGATGCAAAGGATGGAGTGTAGCCTAGGCAACAAAAACCTGAAACACCCGTGGCTGAGAAAAAGCAGGATGGATTAACTCCACCACTGGATATATATGCTTTAGCTTCACACTGAATTTTTTGGGAGGCATGTATGCATATCTAAGCAGTGAATCTTGCTTCTAGATAGCTCTCAGCACTTTGATTAAGCATGAAAAATAGATTTACAACTGTTTTACATCTGCCCACAGACAACAGATCTGCTCAGAGGAGCTCAGAATTACATTTCTTAAAAATACTACCCAAAGCGAGGTCCGTGAGACCAGCCACAAAGTCACACACTCACTGTTCCTCCCAGCAGGTGACCTCAGATTTGGCTGACCTGCACCTGGACACCCTCAAGCACGGCTTGTCTGAAAGAGGATTCACACCCAGGTATCAAACAGGTTGCTCTAGCACAGAGGTGTTTTTCCAGCCCCATGTGAAGCTATAGAGCGTGGCCCTTACATCTGATTCATTCTGGTCCTGCTCTAAAGACATTTTCAAACGTTACTTCTCAGTTACCAGCGCCAGCGTTTTGCATCTCTTCGAACACAAACCGAGATCACGCTTCTCCTCGGGCCCCACACTGGTGCGATCCCACCAGCTGTGATGACTCGCATGGTCTACACGGATCACTGAGCAAACATGGGCACCACCTACGAAGTTTTCTGGATACAAGAGCACCTCCATATCAGCTCCCTCCCCAGGCTGCTGCTGACCTGCTGTGCCCGTGACACCGCCCAAGGCAACACAGACCAAACCTCAAGTATGACCTAACTTCACCAGATGCCCATGGTTGCTTTATATCCCAGATGCAAATGTGGTTGTTTGGATAAGTGCACCTTGGGGAAGACCTTGTGTACCATTTGCAACGGCAGTATTTTTGCAAGGTGTCATAAAAACACCAAGTAAGATTGCAGAGACACGGCTGCAGTTCCTGACCTCGCCACAGGCTTCCCACGCCGCTCGCCCGACGAGCCCCTGGGGGCCTTCGC
>NW_010390215.1:12334-18645 GCF_000710305.1 Buceros rhinoceros silvestris | reverse complement strand
CACGCAGCTCGCCAGACGAGCCTCTGGGCGCCTTCGCTTCACAACTTAAAAAGGGGCATTTTCCATTTGTGTTGAAGATGGTGTGATAAAACTTCATTATTACGACTTCTTCCATTTATCGTGGAAAGCATTTTATCTTAGACTACACTTACAAAGCCTGTGTATAAATAACAGAAATGCCTCCTAAAATTTTATGGCTTTTGTTGCCATTTACCATTAAGCATAAACGTCCCCTTGAAAGCTTTAGTGAAGTAACTACAAAGGTTGGAAAAGGTTCACACCATTCTTTCTCCATGTATAAATTATAAGTAATATGAGAACATTAACAACATCTAACCACAATGTTTTATGTCAGACAAATGTGTCTCTGTACTCACAGTTCCTAAACTGTGCTAGCAAGAATTGCCTTTTTCTCATTCTTTTCTCTCTCTCCATCCGCCTCCTTCTACTCCCAGCAGTTTGAGTCAAATCTGGCTTTATTCTTTCATACGGTGTTAACGTCACAAAATGCCTGCAGTCAGGGCTCTAGTTCGCGTAACACCATTGTTCTTTTTCTGGAGAGCTTAACATCAACTGCTGAAACTTCCCCAGGTTGCCTCTTCAGTATTTAAATCTTCAGCTATTCAATTTTCCAGGAAAAAGGGAGAAAAAACAACAAGAACTCACAGATTTCAGTGTTGCAAAAAGAGAGTTTCATTATATGAGACATCTTCGTGTCATGGCAAAAGCAAAGAAAAACCACCAAAGCCAAACAACAGCAAATAAACACAGCAATACAGGAGGTATATTTCAAGGGCAATCACCTGGAGTTCTGGCCAAGCCTGACTGGAATTATGGTAATTTTGAGTCCCTGATAAAAGCAAAGCACCATCAAGGAACAGGATTCACCCAGCAAAGAAACAGAGACAGGCAGTTGCTGCTACATCTGAGAACAACAAAAGGTAGCTCAGATTTTCAGACTATTTGCAACTAAGAGGTGAAAACAAGACTTCAATAAGCTTTTTCCTAACAAAACCCCAGTTAGTGCTTCTCTTCCTGTTTGAGATTTTTCTTAAACAAATCAGCCTCAGCCGAACTGTGCAGAGAGGCAGGCGTTAATTTATCAGTAGGCATAGGTCTCCTGGCAGAATGAAAGCAAACTCAAACATCATTAATATCGAATGAGGTCACACAAAAATACTCATTACAAACACTTGCTCCTTTTAATTTTCCTCTTCCGAGACAGGTTTGGCGCTTGGTAACTAAATGGCACGTATGACAGCACGGAGAAGAAGAAACAAACCTTGCAGGGACCCTGTAAGTTCAGAGATCTGAAAGCCAACCTCAGTTGGGAACTCCATCTCCACCCCCTCAGAAAGCTTCCTCCAAGTCCCACAACTCATTTCACACTGACAGTCACACTGTTGAGCAGCTCAAGAGGCAGACATTCATGGAGTAAGATGACACTGAAATATTCTATAGACAGAACGGTGGTCAAAAATAGTTACACACAGTTGCACAAAACGAAGGCTGACTTCTAACCAGAAGAGTATGAGCTGTCTGATCACCTTACCTCTGAATTTTTTGGGTGGGTTGTTAAGATCACCTGCTTCTGGCTGTACAACACACCGATCATCCACAAGGCTGCAAAGAAACGAGAAGTCAAGTGAGATTCTAGTCCCTTGCAATTGCTTAAATCCTTGTTAGCAAAAACAAAGTCGTTTATTTGCAGTATTTTATCCGAATGGCCACTTCAGCAGAAGACATTCCCCAAATGCCAACTTATGCCAGATCTTTCCGAGAAGCATGCAGGTCATTTCACTGTTGCCCAGAGCTATGCTGCTGGGTAGGTGGGACAGTAAGTCAGTCATTGCTCCTGTGTACTGCATCACCTTTACGTCCCCTCCTTGAGGTGCAGACAGAACAGCCCATATTCTAGTTAGGCGAGAGACAGCCTTCGAACAATTATTGCCTCTTGGACAGATTCGAGGAATGTTGCAAATGCGTTCATATGAAGGGTAGAGAACAGCTCTATGGAAATAGAACAACTGTGCAAACTGGACACTGACTCGACAACACCTCAAGTATTAAGAAAACCCTTCAGCTCCTCAGTAAGTCAAGGGATCAAACTAATGTTCTACCGGCAAGGAGGAGAATTGGACAAGTGAACCCAGGAGATTCCAGAAGGGAATGCTGGGACAGAGCGTCCTCTGAATATGCACCAGCAAAACCACCACAGGGTCAATTCAAATCCCACAGAATAAAGAGAACAGTTAAGAGGTATCTGCCACCACTGCTCTGCCCTCGGCGTGCTTCAGATCGACGTGCAACTGCGCTTTTACCAAATACTATTTCCAAATTGTGAAAATGCAACTGTAATCAAACACTTTGTAGTTTCTGATTTGATCCCCAATGACTCAATCTGGTCCCTTAAAACCAATCTGTCAAAGAGGCTTTCTACACAACAGTAGAAAGTAAAACTCCAAGGTCTTAAAGGTTTGAGACGTCCATTCTCATGCAGAATCAACTTGAGAAAGATTGAGACCTAGAATATGAGAGTTGTTCCTTGCAGAGGCTGGTTACATGCAGGGAGCATCTTGAGACAACAATTACGGAAAATAAAGAAGTGCATAAAAATTAAGAGATCAGAGAGACTAAGTGGACTCAACCATTCTATGCATCTAAAATTTGCATATGCAAACATTCAGAGTAAAGTGCTTTTTCCCCATGGATTTTCTCCCTATCCAGTATTGTACAGACATATGTGCTCCAACATTCTGGCAGTATTAATATTTGAGCTGACTGAAACAACTGCTTTTAGTCAACAAAGGGCCAAAAAAATACCAGCTCAGATGAGTTACTCTGATATCCCACACAGATAATCTCAGTGCAATATATACCTCTCATCCTCAGATTCAATTGAAAGTGATGAGGAACTTCCCAAACTACTAAGAAAAAAATTTACAGGGTTAAAAAATAAACCACAAAAGAGGATATATTGTACACCGGTAATTGTAATGATGACAGCACTGAGTTTGGGAAACAGCAGGAGTAAAGTCCTGATGGAGCAACAGTTATGTCACAGGACACTCTTCAAAGATTCAGAATGACATTAGAACGTCTCGTGGTATCCGTTTCTCAACCTTCATTAGCCACATGAACAAGTCATTACACACTGTCATGACATAAGACTGTCAAAACTCCACATGGTATAGAGTACAATTACACCAAATCTTGTCTTTGCTGCTTTAATTTTCTCCAGGACAAAGACTAATTAAATATGGGACAAAACTAATTTGATTATGAAGGCTTATTAAGATGCTAATGCATTTCATGTTTCACATAACAACTGGGATTTCTGGCTTAAAATAGGCTCAGAATGTGTGTGGCCGTTATATAATGCAGTTACCTTAAAACAGCAGTAATTGAATCCAAGAGGATGCTTAGAACACTAAGGGGACTGCAGACCTGCCAGGAGAACATCTCGTCAACCCTAGGAAACAGGTGTGCTTGGGGCCGGTGATGTCTGAAAGGACTACCCATGGTGAAAAATATCTGCTCAGCAATGCCATCAAAAGCCACAGCCACTGCACAATGTTCGTCATGCACTGTATGGGATTCCACAGAACACAACAACTTTCTACTTGGTCTGGAATTATTTACTGCCAAACTTGCTTCAACACTAGGAAGAAAAAAATAGCCAAATGTATGGTACCGCTTAATTCATTTTGCCAGTTGCCAGCAGATAGTATTTGGCCAGTTACACCGCTGATTGAGTACTGCGGAGTGTACGTGTCATATTTGACGAGTACCTGGGAAATTTGTCAAATACATTCGCCAAATACTATTCGACCAACCCTACTTACTACATCCCTTGCTTTTATCATACCTTCTTTCCCTTCTGGCAGCATCCCATATTTTCTTCTCTTTCCTATAATAGATCATGGTGCATCTTCAGTGTCTGCTCCCTTCTCTGCCCCCTTATTTTCCAGAATCCTAATAGCTAGAGGACTAAACCTACAAGTTAGTTTGAAGTCGCTCAGATGAGATTCCAGCCCATCGCTTCCTGCCGAGAGACTTACCAGGATGCTGTCTTTGTACCCTGCTCGGGAGCTCCATTTACCAGACGCATCTGGACAGTAGGCATCAAAAATTTTGCTGTCACTGTACCCACCCTGAGGCCCTTACGGCTACTGGAAATGAGAAAGAGCATGATGTGTGCGTGCCCACTCACCATTTCATCAACCTTCCTGGTTGCTTCTTTGCTACTCATTCAGTGTTGAAGTATCACAGCAATGTGTCATGCATGCTATTTCCCTCCCGCTAATTTCTCACTGCTCTGAAAGAAGGTGGCAGATGTGCTCTTAGAGCTTCTCCTCCAGCCCCGGCAAGGTCTTCCAAGTCAGTACACAACTCCGCTGCCAGCTCCTGATGTTCCGAGAAATTTCTCCTCAGCAGCAGTTGAACAGAACAAAACACACCCTGTCACTTGTCAGAGCTGTATTTCGATTCCACAGCTCTTCTCTGCAAAGTCTTCCCATGTGAACGGCTACTCTCAGTTTAATGAGTAGCACACACTTCTCGCTGCTCCAGAGGCACGCCCCTGCAGAGCACCTCTGCGGACGTCTTTGCGGAAGAAAGCGCAAAAGAGCTCTGTGGGGAGGCAGGCTAGGGGCAGGAGCTGGCAAGGCACTGCTCCCACCGCAGCTCCAGGGTGCTGGCCGTGGGCAAACGTGAAGGTTCAAAACATGTTCTCCTTTGTCTGGAGAAAAACTATTTTCTCTGTACAAGAAACCTCAAATACTGCAAGACAACACTAGTCGTAGTGGTAAGTTAGTGGCAGATGAACGGTTTGGCTTGGGGCTTTTTAATATTTTTATTAGTGTTATTTTTTTTTAATCTACTTACATTGCCTATGCTACATCCTTTTCTCCAACCAGCAGATTGCACTGGGGTCTACTCCTTCCTGACTGGGAGGGGCAGGGAGGACAGGACGGGACACATGGATGGACACGGGACAGACAACAACATGAAAGTCATTTGCTTGCATTCATTCCCTCTACCCACACCTTAACTTGACAAGGTTCATCCTCCCCACCAAGACCATCAAATCCACTCCACGGCCATTGCTGCGCTCTCCAGCCCCCCCCCAGCTAGCCCGCCATATGAGCTTTAGGCCCTCTTTAAACTTGGGGCCAAATCTGTACATAAAGCTACCCAAAGCTCTACCTGGTATTTCCTGGGGTCACGCTCAGGGCAACTAGCTGAGTTCTGCTAGTCCTTCTCATGGATGTTTTTAGTACAAGAGAACAGCTGTTCTTACCCCAAAGTGCTAATAAATCCATTTGTTGAGCCCTCTGCATAGAGAGAACAAATATCTCCAATATGAAGGAAGCTCGACATCTTGTCAGTCATCTCTGGCTTACTGCCCCTAGAAGAACAAAGCACAACGTTACTAGTTATCGGGCAGGATTTCTCGGTGTAGGCTGCTGGAGGTTACAACAACAGGACCCTTCGCTTTCCTCTGTTCATTTCAGTGAAAAACCAAGCAGTTTCTTGCACTGGAATTTCAGGTATCAAAGAAAATACAGCACGTCAAAACACTTGCTTAAAAAAAACAAACTCAGGAAAAACAAGCGGCCACTGGCATCCCATTCTGCGGGGGCCTGTCTGGTCCCAACTGTACTGGTCCCAACAGATGCTCACCACGTCCCGACCCACTCCATCCCACCTGCGAGAGGGAAAGGGGGGAGGAGAGCGGGCTGCCTGTTTAAGACACAATATTCGTACCATTCAAAATCACAACACATTTCTCCATCAGGTACTCGGTCAGAACCAAAGGCAGGTTTGAGCGTGCTTTAGAGGTTCTCTGGAGTGGTGCTCCTGGGAATTGTCATGTAAAATACTGACATCATCCATGTCAGGATTTTTTGGTCATGTCAACATGTAGCATATGCTAGTTACCTGCTTACAGCATGAAGTCAGAACCCACTGAATATCAGGATTTTTTGGTCATGTCAACATGTAGCATGTGCTAGTTACCTGCTTACAGCTTGGTCCCAAAGACAGCATGAAGTCAGAACCCACTGAATACGCCTGAAAACAGGTGGGGGTTTTTTCTTGCACATAAAAGCAAAGATTAAGATTTTTCATAGTCAAATACTTCACGTATCAGGAAACTAAATTCCTGCTAGATCAGGAGTACTTTAACCCTGTTTCTAAACAAGATTGAGGAGACAACCACTTAGTGTTGTCAACTTCCACAGTATTAAGAACTCTGTTCTTCAAAGCCCCAAATCCTTGATCAGATGATACAGGACCCACCTGTCACT
>NW_010390215.1:10079-12193 GCF_000710305.1 Buceros rhinoceros silvestris | reverse complement strand
GAAAGAGACAAATAGCATGAGTTTGCTTAAGAAAGCCCAACTGAACAGATTTTCAAAAGCATTTTTTCCCAGGCCATGTCCTGGTCTCTTGGAGACCCTCCTAAGCCGTGCCGCTTGATCACCGAGTTCAAAACGCCAAAACAGCACTTCTGCAGGCAGCAACACAGCTCTTCCAAGCTGCTCCTTCTCGCAGGCTGGGGTCTTGGTCTGCAAGGCAGTGAACACTGCCAGACTTCCAGGTTTAAGGGAAAACAATGGAAAACTCCTTCACCCTCTCCAACGTCACACCAAATCAGGTTTCAATGGCCTATCACCAGGAGATCGAAGCAGCAGGAAACCATGCCAGTCATGGAGCACAGCCCTGACATTGTACTGGGGATAAATATTCCCTTTCACTGAACATTATCTTTACCACGAGTATAAGGATCAAGTTTAAGCAAGGCTGGAGCTCAACAAGGACAGACTGACAGAGATTTAAAAGTCAACGTTAATAACGCTGCAGATACAGAAGTACAAGCAAAAAGCTGAAGCTACGCTTCTCTTCCCAAAAGCCGCGAACCGCTATCCCTCCTCGCTGCCACAGCCCCAGAGCAGTGGTGGCCATGGCAGTCAGAACTCCCACCGAGTCAGAGCTCAGGATAGACGTTGTCTTGCCCGTAAATCCCTGTGTCATCTGTATAGTTAAAAACAAACTGAGGAGAAACAAAAGACAACAGGTCAAGCTCACATGCAGGGTGCAGGAGTCTCAGCTCCTGCGAAATCAAATCTGGGAGGATACAGAAGCAAACCATTTGGCTTCAGGTTGCTTGTTGAATGCCAAGTCCTTCAGCCACTGCCTACTTTATTGAGGGAGAAGGGGAATGGACTGTGAGAGAGGACAGAAAAACATCACTGCCTGTTTTAAGATGTGTGCCCCAAAGCATACCGAGGGACTGGATTAGCATCACTAGAAATACCGCCTTCCTCAGTCCCCCTCTTGGATGTTAACCAAGCCCTCAAAACCAAGCTCAGCCCTAAGTCAACACAGCCCAAAGCAAGAGGTACTTAAGTCAAGGAGAAAGGCATACAATTCCAAAGGACCCCTTTTCACCAGGGCGCTTAAGGAGGGGGATTGCCTCACTGGACTACAGCATTTTTCCTGTGGAAGGGACAAATGTTCACTGCAGCTGTTCCCAAGAGAACGTGAAGGTCAAAACTATTGACTCCCATTAGAGAAGAGTTTTTTTCTTGACAAAAAACCAATTATCTCATACCATTGACCAAAACCAGGCCCAAGAATGGGCAATCCAATTTCTGCATTATTTTCCAGAATGAAGAAAAATTTTATTGCATTTTCTTTGCCGAGGAAGATCCTGACACACCGTGTCATATACCATGATACTGTAACCCCAACACACCGGGGGAGTGTAAACCCCTAAAACAAGCCCTTTTACAATTTGCTGACACTTCCATTAATAAAACATTTAGCAACTTATAACCCTTACATGGTTATGGGTAACAGCAAGGTCGTTTCAAGTCTGGAAGCAGTTCTGGTACACGGTGTGACTGAATTTCACTGCAGCCAGCCTGCCTACCACATCCTTAAATTTTACTGGGCAAACTTGCCAAGCCCTCACCACCGAGCCAGGCTCTGCTGCTGTGCACCTGGAGGCACAGGCTGCCTGTGGCACCACTGAACCCTGGCCTCTCCCGGTCCCAAACAGGAGAGACATGCCCCTCCTGCTCCCCACTGGTCTTTAGCTTTGCTGGAATTACAGCTTCAAGAGTTGATCTGGCTACAGAAACCTTATTTTTTAAGGCTTGCAAGTCCTTATCCTTTCCTGGTAGTTTGAATGCTGTTTTAACCCTGACCATTTTGATGTTGTCTCCAACACAACAGGACACACTGGGATGGAGCATGCCTCCACCAGTTGTGAAACAGGCTGCAGGGTGAGCCTTAGTAAAACACCTGTTCATCCTAAGGCTGACCCACAGTCCAAACTGGGATGATGGACACTGTCTACAGCTACCAGACTCTTTCCTAACTGCATACCAAGAGTCAGCCCACTTGACATTTATCTTCAGACACACTGTTTCTGAGGTTGGCCAGGGCTCAGGAACATGCTGAACAGGCG
>NW_010390215.1:0-9984 GCF_000710305.1 Buceros rhinoceros silvestris | reverse complement strand
TGAACCGGCAGATGGAGCGAGGGACTAAATGACCCAACAGGCCTCCTTACACACAAGATTTACTAGTGAAGAGAATAATTTCTGAACTGATTTAGCTTTCATAGTCTCCTCACAAGGGCCTCGTGACACCTAACAAAATTACTCCACTAATCGATCAATTATTTGCATTAAACACTAAATGATCAGCTACCCCAAACTCAGTATTCTCCACCTTTGATGTGAAGGACAACAGGGCTGAGACAAAAAGTAGAACTGGAAGGTTTTCCAGAGCAAAGTTTTCAGGTACCCCGTTTGAAAACCACTTATAAAGAGCTCTGCCTGTCAACGGGAGCTGACCATGCTAACCTCCCGAAACCAGACCTCTGCAGAAATCGTCAGCTGGAGAACCCAAATGCTGAGGCACTAAAAACCTGTCAGCCTTGGCACATTTATCTCAAGCTCACAGCACAGGCAGACCACAGGGACTGAAGGGAACAGGTTCCCTCCTGGACATGTCACCCAAAGCATTCATGCATGCCCCCTTGGCTGGGGAGGGGACACTCCCCTGCCCACACCACGTTGGCCAGAGCCATGAGATGACCAGCTGGAAGCACACGGCAGGATTCTCCCACACGCTCTCTGTACCTGGCTCTTGCAGCTAAAAGCACAATCATGCTGCTCACAAAGCAATTGCGCTCCGCAGACAAACACACCATTTCTCCTGTTTGTTTGTTTTAGATATGCCTGTGCCAAGAGCCATCGATGAATGCTAGAGGAGGAGACAGCCCTAGCAGAACATCTCAGTTACTGCTACACACAAGCCCAGTTCTAATGGCATTTGCACATCCTCCAGGAGCGCAAGAAACCCACCCTGTTCCAGGCAAAACACAGCAATCTCTGGCCACGGAGTGCTGTCCAACCGCACTTAAACACTGAGGGAAAGCAAGACTCCTCCTAGGCAAACTGCCTTGGGAAGGGAAGCCAAGGCACTGCGAGAAGGGCACGACAGCAGCGTGGCAGTACCAGTGTACAGACCCAGCATGAGCGAGTCGGGTTTCTCCAAACAAGCGTTAGGCGGCTTCGCTCAGGTGGCAGCAACACAGGTTTTAAAAATAACATGTTTTTCCCATTAAGCTGAAGACTCTAAATTTAACAGACTAAATTAAGACAACAAATGAAATGTAAACTGAAAGTGGACTGTACGTTGAGAAGTAGACTGTATCTACCCACAGACATCAAAAAATACCTGAGAGGAACACATTCTACAGCATTCTTTAATTTTAAAAAATCCAAGCTGTCAAGGCTTATGTTGGTGACGGCTTCCTCACGTCTATTATGCAGATAAATGTTAGCGTGTCTTTAAATATGTTTTATATACAGTTTATCTGCACAAGAAAATAAAATTAAGTCTCTGTTTAAGAAGCTACCCCAAAAAAATAAATATAGGAAGCTGCTGAACTGCATGTGAGTGGCAAAGCACTGCTTTAGAAGACATCTCGCCTGTCTGTAGGTTCGCTCTATGGGACCGGACCTGGAAATGCTGCAGCTAAATCCAGGCAGTGGATTAAACCCAGGAAAACTTCCTACTCGCCTGCTACTCTGCACTGCTGTGCTGAACACAAAGCTGTACCACAAGACCATGGGTTTGGTCTTCTGACTGAAACATAGTGATTATGGGTTCATTTCTGATTAGAGATTACCTTGGGCACGTGCTCAAAACCAGCTGCATTTCATACAGCAAAAGCCAATGGAGAGAACCCACCTTGACACCCAGACCGAGCGCTTCGGCAGGGTTTGGGCAGAGCCCTTCACCACCAGCACTACTGCTCCTCTCCGCACCAGTGGAGAAGTTCTGCAGACCCTCCCTCGTACCTGTTTCCGCTGGCTTTCACCAAGACTGGGAAGGACTTAGACATATTTTAGGGCTCAGTCTGATGGCCTTGAGTAAGCCAGCGTAAGTCTGATACAGCCACTGAAATTCAGCTCTGAGATGCTTCAACCCATTTTCTCATGAAACCATTTCGTAACAGCAGTTAAAGCAGAATTAACAGTGAAAACAGTTAGAAATCACACCAACTGTTAAATATCAAATACCTTAATGAGACAGCTGCTTTTCAAAGATCTCAGAATAGGAAATGCAACTGCTTTGTAAACGTTTCACACTCATTTCTCCCATCACTCATCTAGATCTTGGTGTTAAGCTAGGAAAAACAGGCTTCAGAGCCATGCTGGAGGTTCGCTTTTCTTGAAGAGCAGAGTCAAGGCCCCCTTTTGAAGTCCCTCCTCAGGGGGACTGTTTGTACCAGAGTTTCTGCAGGATGCTGTTCCTCATCTCCAGCCATTTAATGCTGAAAGGCTTTTCAAAGAATCTGGAGCTCTTTTGCCGATACCGCGTCTCACGTCTCTGCTCTGTGGGATTTTAAATCTTTAACCTATGACTGCAAACGCTATTTGTAAAACAAACCAGACCAAGTAGGTCTTATTGCTGACGGTTTAATTTCCAGCAACTGGGATACAAATTGCTTAATCTTTTTAAGATGGCTCTAACGATGTTTGTTTTGAGCAGAAAAAGCTCCTTGATGTGCCCTGCAGTCCCACAATGCTCTCAGCTCTATTATCATATTGTCACCAGCGTATAGTGCTCTATTAAATAGAGACTGGCAATCTTATACAGGCTGTCACAGAAACTGGAGCAGCACTTCAAAGTCTTCTTCAGTATTTAAGGTTTAGGTAAGAAAAGAATCTCAAACCATACTGAATGGTTTCAACTTCATTCCTGCAGACAGGAAACTCCGCAGTGAGAGTTGCATGTTGCTTCAGTTTTTAACAGGAAAAAAAAAAATCAGTGTTTGAGACACAACAAAATAGCAAACATAAAGGGCTGCTTAACAGCATAAGCTATTGCCACATATGTGCAGAACCATCCACAAATTAATATCAGTAACACTACATCAAGACTTGATCAACCGAGAACTCACAAGACCAGGGAAGTCGGCGTGTTTGAACCACATGGAATTGAGTCCTTAATATTTGTAAATGAGGACAAGCAAGCTAACGGGTTTTAAATGCACCCAACTCCCTAGATTTCGGGATGAAAGTCCAGAGCTTAAATAATTTGGTAAATCCAATATTTACAGCATTTCATGGCCAAGAATTTGGCCCTCTAGGCTTGATCCAGCGTTTCTCCTAACTAATGTTTCTCTCATGATTTCCATGGCTTTTTGGCTAACGCCCACCCAACACTCTGTAGCTATTTTTACAGGGGCAGACAACTTTTTAAAAACTGAAACCAAAACTTGATGTTTCCCATTCAATAAAAGCGGAAGGTTTTCTCCCTGAGGGCTGTGAGAAAGATTGGAAAGAATGCCGTTCAAACAGGCAAAGCAAGGAGGAAGTCTCTCTGTACGAGGTCCTCTGGTGCCCACTCACTCTTCTGGGGCTGCAGGACCAAGCACTGTCACCTGCAAAGCTTCAGACTTTGCACATCTCAGAGGAGCTCTTTGCACAGACCGGGCAAAGACAAACACAAGGGGGTTTGGGCAGTGGGGCACAGGCAGCCGGGAGCAGTGCCACGCATGGGCAGGCCATCGCGGGGAAGCTGTCTGCCTCCTCAGCTGAGTACCAAGGTCACAGCAGAGCCAAGTCCTGCAGTTTCTCAACCACCAATGCCATTTGTAGCACGTGGAAAGCGACAACGGCACAGGGGACCCACGGCCACGCCATCTCAAACAGCGGGATCCTCGCCCCAGCAGCATCAGGCAGCTCAGGAATCGCGTTTGGCTTGGAGAGGGTTCAGCCCTGCTAATTTTATGCACATGTAGTTGAATTTTAGAGATTACTCATTAAAAAAATAGCAGCATGGTACGTTTATCTACCACATGATCTTGTTTTCCATTTAACTGCAACCTTTCATGTCCAGGAGCCTGCTATCTGCCAACAAATTGTCGCTTGATGAACCGTTAGATTAAAGAGGAGAAATGCACTCTCTCAGAGAAAGTACTTTTCCTCCTCACGCTGATAACACCGCAGATTTTTCGACAGCTTGCAGCCTGCGCAGGCAAGATGGAGGCTGGGGAAGAGGGGAAGGAGGGAGTAGACAGCGCTAGGACTTTCTCAAGGACACGCAGCGGGTCAGACTCAGAGCCCAGATTTGAATCCAGGTCTCCTGAATCCCCAGCCACCGGTCCACACCGCCCCTCTTCTCCCAGGAGGAACATCAGCCTCATTGTACCACTAATCAAGCATTTCCCCTTCTTGAAGGAAGCTGAAGGAGGCGTGTAAACTCATACAGCAAGACAGCAGCCAAGATAACGATGTTCTATTCATACTACTTGCCACTCCATAGATAAATACAGTATTTTTTTTAACCATATCAATGACAAAGTTATTTAGAAGTTACTATTTCATAGCTGCAGCAAAGGTCAGTTTAAGAAAAAGGGAGACACAGATAAAGCAATTCATTTGTTAGCTTACACCTCAATAAATCCTCACTACAGGAAAGCAAACATGCACGACATCCTGTTCTCCTCAAGGAGCACCTGCATTTTATTTTTATTTACCCAGCGCAACCAGGCAAGCTAGTTACAAAGAATCCAGGTCACAACAATACACTAGGCAGAAGTCACACTTTGACAGTCGTATCTTACACAGCAGCCCTGAGACTGAGGTAAGGACCGCGACTGACGGGTCCTATCGACAGGCGCCTGCAGAAAGCTGAAAAAAGAAAATCTATTAGAGACACGCTATCAGGAGAAAATAAATTATTTTTTGTTTCAAGCCAAGTATGACCTGACAGCATCTTTTTAATCCCATTAAAAGTAAGAAGCACTTACTGAAGTTGCTACTCACTGAAGTTCAGACTTCCTGGCTCTAACCCTGATGGCAGAAGGCAGCTGAGACATCAGCCTCTGGATGAGGCCCCTACAAGCACACAATGTTTTCCAGCATATTTCTATTAGGAGAGAGTTGGAAAAGAACCAGGGTAACCAATGTCACGGGGAAAGAGAGCAAGCTTGGTTTATAGCACCAACTGGAGTCTGGCCACGGATGAGAAGTGGCCAGGGAAGAAGAGGGGACCGAACAGTCCCCATCTCCTTCTGCGTGGCCACACGTCTACTGCGGCTGCACCACAGAACGGGCCAGCTCCTACAGCCCCAGTCCTCGCATCAAGCCTCCAGGCTTCCTTCCTCACTAGACACACATCCTTAGCAAATGGGATACTCCTTACATTTACCAAAGCATTTTGCTTCCGTCTGTCCGTCTCACTAGCCTTCATCCACCTGCACCTGCTTGGCTCCCTCAGACCCTACTTGCCCAACACTTTCACGCTTCCCATGTCCTGCACCTCCTACTTCTCCCTTCGCCAATACTGCACCTTGGTGGGGGTTCTCTCTCCTCCATGGTGGCACCGCTGTCGTTCTCCAGGGCTGGGCTTTGGTGGATGCCTCCTGGAAGCCTTGGGTCCCCACCGACAATCAAGTCTACGCTTTTCTTCCACTAGCAAGTCTACTCTGTTGAAGGCTTGTAAGTCTTCTCTTGTCTTCCAGATGCAGCAACCCTTACCCGGGTAAGCTCCCTGCTCCTCCCTCCTAGACACCTCAGCAGGCATCCAGGTCTGCAGACTGAAGCCTAAATGCCTGTGAGAAGCAGCTGAAGAGGAGGAGCCACTGCCAGCACATGATGAGCACGTGGGGAGAGCCACTGGTGGCCAGGGGACCTACTTTGAGTCCTGCTGATCTAAAAAACCAGATGGGCCGGGCTCCTTTACAGACCAGGGCTCCAGTTGCAGGCTGGCCCTCCAACAGTAATTTTCTAGAATGCAAGCACCAGTCATTCTGCTGAAGCAAAGGTTTCAAACCAAGAGCCTCACCAACTGAATCTACTTAACCCTTACAGACAGAGGAGTGGCCAAGGGGTGCAGAGTTACTTGAACCGTGACTTAAGTTTTCAATTAACCCTTTAGATCAAGCATCAACAGCCTACTCGGGTATATATCTGCCTTCGTGTCCAGGCATCTCTTCTCAGAACAGGATGCAGACAGCACGTATCTGGACTGCAGTCAAAACCTTTACCCACCTCTTGGCAGGTTTCTGATTTTCTGAAGAAGTGGATAGGATGGGTCAAGGCACCAAAGAAACATCTGTAAAAGTTTCATACTAAACTGCTACTAAACAATTCCCGCAAATAAATGTCAAAAGCTGCGGCCTTCTGGCAGTAGCCATGTTTTGGTCCACTGTGACCAGAAATTTCTTACACACACGCGCAGGGATTACCACCTTCTGACCACAGACATCACGCACATGGCGTGGATGAGTGGAGAATGAGCAGTTTGTGTACATCACGATGGTCAGATCCAGGATCAAGCCCTTCTCCTTATAGCTCAGTACCCAAACACTCCAAAAGCACAAACATTTTCTAACATCCTAACCCAGGAGTGTGCCTCATCTGGCATTCAGTTTTCGCAGAGCTATTTGCCATCCTGTGATGGCCTGTACAGCTGAAGTCAGCGAGTTACAAAAGCTCAGGCCTCTGCACCGCTCCTCACGGTGACCTCTGGCACGTGAGGATGCAGTTACATTGCCACGAGCCATAAATCAGCAAAATAACGCACAATCCCATGCACATTTCTAACACGATTTTCTCTCTACAGGGTTAAAGTGCTGAGATCTGAAGTGACATTTTATTCTCCATATAACACTGTTGGGAAGGAAAAATAAGTTCTGATCTAAGTTTTGACAGGCTTAACCAAAACCACAACTATGAAAATGAAACTCTTTTGAGTTCAGAATCCACAGCTGAATTTTGCAGCTTTCCTTGTTCAACTTACAGTTCCCACAGTTTTCATTTTATCTTATTCCCCCAGCCCAGAAGGAATTTGGTGCCATTAAGCACACCTGCTCTGAAGGCTTGGCAATGTACTTTCTCCACAGGTACAGAACAAGCAAGACTAACGCACACTTCTTGCAGTCACCTGTGCTGCAACACTCTGGGACGAGGGTTCTACCTCACACCCAGCCACCGTCTCTCCGCGCCACCACCAAGAACCAGGTGGTAACTGCTGTAGTGCTTCCGTAGTGCCCGCTGGGAAAACGCAAGGCAGAAAGGAAGGCTGAGCCAGCTAAGAGCTCACGCTGTTTGGCATCCTGCCTCTCGCAGCAGCCTCTGGGAGATGCACAGTGGAAGCACACAGGAATAGTTTCCAATAGCCATGGACACAGACAGGATCTGCCTTCGCAGCCCAGAGATACTGCCCGTGAGCTTTTCGGGATCCCTCCTGCACAGCGTGAGTGGAGCAGCACTGTCTGCACCCAGCCCAGGCCACGATATGGAACTGCTCAATGACCTTTAACACATCTTCTGCACTAGCACACCAAAAAAAGCAGAAAAAAGGTTCCTGAAGCAACAGGAACTAGCAAAGGTGCTATCTCGGCAGCAGAATAAAGCAGTTTGGAATGTACCATAATGCAGATTTTTACCAGACTGGATTAACACCACGGGCGCGTTGTGACAGCAACGTTACATTACGCAACATTTGAGCAGCACACCATCTCCTACCTCTAAACCCCTCTGGTCTCCCTAAGCTGCTTTGGTGAAGCTGCCTTCCCTCACACTCACCCACAGGCGAGCGAGCGAGCAGCTCGTCTACGAGCTACTACAGAGCCACTATCCTCATTCCACCTCCCACGGGATCTCGAGATTCCTCCCGTCTTTAAGACACAATCCTACAACTACAACTATTTTATATTTATGGGGTAATAACATCTAAAAGAGTCCCAGCACACTCTGCAACCCGACACATCGGATACTGCTGAGGAGCACGCTGTGCTCTGAAGAGTTACCACACACGGCATCACCAGGGAGCAGCACTGTCATCAAAACAACCAGAACAGGCTACACCTGCTCTTCTGACTGCTGCAGGTACCAGACGCAGCTCCAGGTACATGCTCTGGCTTTAAGGCTGCTTTATAGTGCTGGAAAAGATGTTCAACACTGCCCACTTCAGCAGCTGATCAGCAGGGACCAGCTCGTTCTACAGGAAGGAGCTGAAAAGAGCTCCTGCTTCCAGAATGGCTTCTGGACCACACCAGCAGGTATTCCAACAGCCTCCGAGACCATTACCTTTCCCCTGGTGCGCACACACTCAGTACTGGGGGAACTGGAACCTTGCCTGCATGTTTTGTCCAAAATCTGCCACCCTTGCAGGTAACGAGACATCCTCTCACACTGCCACCTTGCAGTGCTCACTGAGTTACTACAAAATTCAACCACCAACAGCAGCAGGACACCGTGGTTGGCAAGTCTTACCCACCCAAGTTGCAATAGCACTTGTGAGCTGCCAAGACTTGAGATTATTTCTTCACTTGAACTCGATTTTTCCACTTTCTAGTCTGCCCCACACTCAGCTGGATTTGTTGAGGTGATGTGAGAGGACTGACCAAGGATAAGATCCCATTATGCCTCTTGTTTATAACCTGAGGCCAGAGCTGTTGTTTAGACCTCATCTCAACCCCCTCCATCAATCCCAGCTGTTCTTACATAGATCTGCAGCCCCAGCAAAGGTCACAGAAGAAAAGCACCGACCACGTGCTTGCCCTTTCGGTGCTCTTCACCAGAGCCTCTTCCACCATCCAACGATGGTGTTCAGGACAAGCAAATCTTAGAGACACAGACCATTTCCCACAGCTAAGCTCCACCCCATGATTGCAAAGGCAAACCGAAGTCACTCTTGCCCTCTGTTTACTTCCTAATTTACGACCCCTGTAAGAGGAAGCCAGATCACTCCTGATTTCGAGGCTGAATCAATGCTGCAGAACAAGCAGATGGGGGAAACACTCTTCCCAGCAAACACTCTAATCTCGGGGTGGGATAAGTTATTTCAACAAGAAAAACGTTGCTATTGACAAAAGATGGCTTAAAGAACATGTTAGAAGTCATCTCCTCAGCCCACAGCTTACCTGACAGCACTCCTGCATCAGCCTGCTTCGGCAATCCCTGGAGCTCCGGTTTTCCTTTCCCCAGTGACTCCTTTTCCGGTTTACACACCCTCACCCTATACATTCACAATGTTTCAAGTCACTGATTTCCACAGCAGCCAACTTTCACATTTGTCTCATCAAGTGCACTGGTAAGTCAGAATTTTTGGCCTGACTGAAGCCACCAGTTTCCTCCACTCACCAAACAGCCAGTGCTGGATAACTAACATCACAACGTAATGCCGACATTGTTTCAGACCCTGACCTCACACCAGCAAAACCACTGACCACTTAGAACCTGGAATATTCGCTGTGTGAGGAAATTGGCTTGAAGCAGAGGTTCAGCAAACAAACAAACAAGAAACCAAGTGCCTGGCAGCCCATTAACTTCACCACAGAGAAACCAGTGAGGGAAAGGAATGGATACAGGCTCCACATCGCATCCCACGCTCAGGCAGCTGAACCCCGTGAGGAAGGTAGTTCAGAGGTGGGCCTCTGGAGCAGGCAGCGAGTCAGAGAGTCTTGGCTCAACAGGTCTGGAAGTCCGGGGATACCAAGCAAATTTCTGAGCACAGGAAAAGACACTCAAAGGCAAATAAAGCACACATTTAAGACATGAAACACTGCACAGGTACTGGTCCACGTTAATAAATAAATCAAACAGCTCCCCCCCACACACAGCTCCAAACGTGACTTGGAGTCACTAACTCTTCACAAGGTGAGGACCTGGACCGTATCAGCCACATGTCCCCCTCTGATGTGCAAGGAGCAACAGCCCAGCCCATCCGCAGCAGAGCGGGCACAGGCGAGTCGCTGCACGGGGCACACCGAGATGTACACATCGCATACAACAG
Organism: Buceros rhinoceros silvestris; assembly: GCF_000710305.1. NCBI lineage: Eukaryota > Metazoa > Chordata > Aves > Bucerotiformes > Bucerotidae > Buceros > Buceros rhinoceros. Next base: position 179 of record NW_010390215.1, on the reverse strand, counting down.
TTCAAACCTCTCACCTGGTGGAGATTTTCTACCCAAACTACTGTGAGCCAGCGTGAACCCCCATGGGGCACAGAGAGGAAAGCCTGCCCGAGCCCAGGAGATCGCTGCTGCAAAGGGGCACGCACACGGCGGGCTGCGGAGCAACAGGCGCCCGCCGCCTGGCTGCACGGCCGGAGGCG
>NW_010390214.1:22113-27529 GCF_000710305.1 Buceros rhinoceros silvestris | reverse complement strand
GTTGTTGTGGCCCAAGTGCAGAACTCTGTTTTTTTAAATTTTTTTTCAGATGCCTCACTCGAGATATCCTGCTTGGGTCCCAATTTCGAAAAAGCTGATTCTCAGTGCTGGTGAAGACAGGTCCTTTCACAATGGTTCATGCTGAGCTCTCTGCCATGGGATGGGAGAAGAACAAAGACTTCTTGGCAGTTTTCCTTCTCCCGCTCTCTGCCAAACTTGGTTTGCTCTAAGATTTTTCAGAGGGAACTTAAAGCTGTAACCACTATTTTTTTGACATTCCTTTGGCTGCCTGGGGCTTACCTCCAAATCTATTTGGAGGAAGTTTCTAAGAGTGATGAAACAGGTAGGTAAAAAGCCAAATGACGTTTAAAAATGCTATTCTAAACCAATCTCTCCTCTAATTAATGTAAACATAAGCTGAGTCGTTCCCATTTTACAGCAGTCTAAGGCAAATCTTTTTCCTGAAGCAAGCGTGCAGGGAAACAGTCATGTACCCAGTGGGAGGTTTGCTTTGCTTAACTTCAAAAGCTATCGGCTCTTCTCCAGGACAGGAAAGGAAAGATCCAGCTGGTATCTTCCAGTTCTCTTCCATTTTATGTGCTGGGAATAAAGCAGCTGGCGGTGTATGGGAGAGAGGCCTCACTGAAAAGGAAATCTGAGCATCCGCGGGCTGCCAGAAAGCCCACTGTCCTCCTGGCCACTGTAACCAGTGGCTCAGCAGTGGCTCTGAGGAGGCACTGGACATTTCATCTCAATGAGATTGTAATGCCCTCAGATACAAAGAAGGACTGGTGTTCTGAGTGCCTTCACAGCTCAAACTGAAGGTCCAGCTCTTCAGGCACAGGGCTGAGAGTTTTACCCTTGCTGAGGTCCTGGATTCATCAAGAGTTTGTAGTTCTCGTGACCTTAATTTTTCTGCAGTTAAGAAGACAGACACCTACAGCAGGCTTTTGGATGGCTGCAAGAAAACTAAACCAAAATTCTTTTTTCAACACAGAAGGTTCCCTGTGGTTTGAGTTGGGCTGTGCTAACAACACCTGCCTGTGTTGGAGGGGATTCCCAGTGCGAGGTGTGAAGGTACAAGGACATGAGTCAAATCACACATGCATACTGAAAACAATAAAAATGACCGTGCAAGAAATGCCCTCCTTACATCTTGTCACCTCTAACCTCAGTTTCCACATGCTAGAGTCAAAGAACTGAAGATGCTGGCTTGCAGAAAAGTGCCAGTTTGGTGGTATGGGTGGGAGGGCACCCCAGTGGAGTTAGCTGCTTCATGACACCCCTTCTAGGTCCTGCAGGGGCAGCTGGGGAGAATTTAATTCATCCCATGGACGGCTGCTTCAGAGCAGGCAATGACTATTTTTCCCAGGTCTAATGACCAAGACACTCAGCATTCAATTAGACAGAGTTCCCAAGAGTGTCTGACCACAGTCTGAAATGCTAAAGGAGGACTCCTTAGGACCTTAGATCAGACCATCAGTATGACCAATTAATGCTTACAGTACTGGCCTTGTTAATTGTGATGAAGCTTCCCAAGAGGAACCCGACTAAATGAGCAATACATATCAAAGAGTAACTGAAAAACCATTACGTATTATTGTCTCTTTGTTGATTTGCGGAGGACATGATGAACTAGGTACTAATTACATTAAAAATCACTGTATTCTAAACCAATCTCTCCTCTAATTAACGACAACACAAACTGAGTCGTTCCCATTTTGTAACAGCCTAAGCAAAATACTCGTTACTGAGGGCAACTGCATGCAGGGCCGCTCTGAGACGTGCAGTATTAATGTGTCTTGACCAGAGAGCTGGAAATTTTCAGTCCCAAAGCACAGAATCAAGCTTCAGGTAGCATCAGGGTCCCTGGGTAACATTTCATTGAGTCCTATGTCTTTCCACATCACCATGCAGCTGCATGCAGCCGCATCCCCTTGCATGCAGCTGCAGCCACATGTGTCGTGTGTGTGCACGCATTGCACAAAGCAATTCTTCTTCAGCATCAGGAAAGTTCCTCTTTCCACTTAAATGGCTTTTTTTTTTCTGATTCATTTTTACTTTATTTTATTTTTTTATTTATTTCTCTTCTGTATCCTTTTCAATCTGGAAAGTGACTTGGCCTCTCTTCCCCCCATCTATTTTCCTCCTGCCACTATTCAGTTTAGGCATGAAACACAGAACTAGATTGAAAGCATTCAATGGCCATTCAATCGGAGAAGAAAAGAGCCCCTCAGAGCTTTATTAGATATGAAGATCCACAATAAAAATCAATTTCTGCCTCTTTATGCAGTTTAAATGACAAAGCACCCACCCATTCTGCAGCCATTGTGCCTGGGAAATGTAATTCAGCGCTGGAGCTGGGACCAGAACACCACGGACTCTCTGACCTGCACCGGCAGATTCCAATATGATACAGACCTTCGCAGATAATGACAGCCACTTCATCTCACTGCAGGAAAAAAAAGTTATCTGATATCTTTGAGGGTTAAAAGGCTATGTAGGCAGCATTTTTAATAGCACTCTAAATCAGCACCTTAAAAATACCTCTACTTTTTTTCAGCACCCCCCTCGCCACTTTTCCCACTCTTTCGGTCCCCATTGGCAAACCCTAGCTGTAGTCTTGTACAGCCTTTACTCCTAGGGGAAGAGTCTTCCCCAGATGCTTAGCTGAAAGCGAGCGGATTAGAGAGCAAACTTGATGACTGCAAACATTCAGTCAATCAGCGTGACATGCAGGAATTTGTTTAGGGAGTGTCTGCAGCTCTCCGGGTGAGTGAGGGCTGCGAAGTGCTGGGGGGCAAAGTTACACATCCAGCTGCTGAGATCCTCTGGGCAGGTTTGAGCTATGCCAGGGAACGAGCAGCATCTGGGCTATAGTCCCCCACGGTTTTCCTTAAATCACTATTGTAACTGGTTCATTCTGTGTGTAGAAGTTTAGGTTTTGTTCGAATTCCACTGAACTCTTCGGCCTAGATTGTGAAAAACAGCAATGAGTTCCTTGGGCAAAAAAACCAGATTTTTTTCCATTATTTTTAATCTTTTTTTTTTATCCTCATGTTATGGAAAATGATGAACAGAACTGCTGCATCAAGCTTCACTACTGTATATATTCCATGGTTTCTGTTAGATTTCCTTGCGTAGATTTTTTTTTTCACTGGTGATCATACTGACTCCGAAACTCACAGGCTCCAAAAGCTGCACTCATTTTATCAAAAATTAAATTAGTAGAGGAAAACGCAGGAGGAAAGTAAAGTTTTGACAGTCCCAAGAGGTCCTGGTTTTGTATTTGGAGAAGGAAACTCTTCCACTTTATGTCCCTAACCCACTTTTTTCCCCACGTTTTAAAAATTCCCATGTAAGTAACGCCATAGAATGATGTCACAGTGGAAACAAAATGCTTTGATCTGTCTCAAATGAGTCTGAACCCTTCAGTGACTAATTTTGAAACTTTGCAGGGCTTCTGTTTGTTTGAAACACGAGGAGTTATAAATGCCAAGGCGGGATCCGTGTCCTCTGCAGAATGGCTGTTCCAGTCCTCCATCAGACACATCTTTCAGCGTCTCTGGCCAAACTCCTCCCTGTGTAGCACAGAGTGCTTTGAATGCATTGTAATTCTTGCTATTCCCCCTCAGCCTCCCGGCAGCTTTATCTTAATGAAGATGTGCTGTGTGCCTTTTGCAAAGCTTTTGGGCTACCTCAGGATAAAATTTTAAGTAGGAGAAATGCATTCAGTGGAATCTGAGTTTTTTGCAAATGTAATTTTATTTTTAAAACGTTTTCATCTGTTTACAAAATAAAGTAAATCTGAGACTTTCTCTCCTTGGAAGTACATCAGTATTTGTTCCCTGGGAAGCACTTTCCTTCCTGGCTGTGATGCCATGAGACATTTCATGGTCCCGTGTCCCGAGGCACTCGTAGTACCTTACCTCTGAGCAAGTATTTTATGGGGAAGGTAAGCCTGTGAAAACACCATGTCCCTCCCCAGAAGCAGATACCTCAGATAAACCATGACACAAACTATACACGTAATACAGATGCCAATTTCCTCAGTAAAGGCTGGGAGCTTCCCATGGGGTGGGGGTCAGTCCCTTCGCTCAGCATGGATAGGTACCACCAGATCCAGTGAGATCATGTCCCTTTCCTTCTCTGTCTATGAAGGGACCACGTCTTGATGTGACAAGAGTTGGAGGTCATCCCAACCCACTGAGTTATTTCGGAAATGGTGCTACTAGGTGTGCAGTGTGCTCTACAGCCTGATTGCTCTGGGCGCAATCAGTCCAGCTACCCACAGACACCAATGATATATGCATTGACAAGCTCGTGTGTACAAGAAGGAAAGAGGAGAGATGTATTAAGGGGTTTCCATTTAGAAGAGGACCTGGAAGTTATTGCAGTGCTGTGACGAAGTAATTTAGTGATTGCTATCTATAAGACACCATCATGTCCTGGAGCGCTCACTGCAACACTGCTAGTGGGCAACCCAAAGTGTCTGGGCTGTGAAACTGTGAGTGGCAGAGTAAATAAGGGAGGGAAAGGGCACCACCAGCATCCGGGAACAAAAGACAGGTGTGCTCTGCACTCGCTGTGGTATATCACCCGAAAGTCCCAGGAGATAATGCCAGAGGCTATGCCTGAGAAATGCTAGAACCTGTAATTACTGATTGCTTCATCCAGGTGTAGGAAGGTGGGGAAAAATCACTGTATCTAAGGTTCACACAAACCAAGTGAAGTGAGATCCAGCATAGCTGAGTTAAGATAACCTTGTTACTGCTAATGAGACTGCCCTTCTCAGGAAGGGCAAGAAAAAGTGTGGGTAGATCCATAGACATGGCACAGGGAACTACTGAGCCACAGGATCATGTAAAAAGATGTGTCTGAGTCTTGACACTCAGCATCAAGAGCTGAACAAAGGACAGAATCAAGACATGATGGTTCAGTCATGACATTAGAAACGTGATGGAGATGCTCAGACCTGGGTCACAGGTATGGGGGCCTGTGGCCAGAAAAGGAGGCCAAGACAAGGACGGTGAGGCAGCAATGGGCTTTGTGGTGGGATGCATGGGGAGAAGAAACTCAGTTTGGTGCCTGATGGCAAGACGAGCCGTGGCGCTGATGTGATACGCACATATGAAAACAAATGCAGTTCTGGGATGTCTCAAGGTGTTTCCAGTGTTCGTGCCACTGTGCTCTGCACTGCTGAATCCTTGTTGGGAAAACAGCCAGTTATTCCAGTCACCCCTTGTTGGGTGAAGATGGGCTCATCAGGAACCATGCCTTGATAAGGCTCGGACAGCAAAAACGGGGCCAGAAACACGTCCCATACACGAGGCAAAAGAGCTTGGCTTGGTTACTCCAGTAAAAGGGAAAATGGGGGAATAGGCAGGAAACATATCAGGAAATCAGTGAAAGGGAA
>NW_010390214.1:0-22019 GCF_000710305.1 Buceros rhinoceros silvestris | reverse complement strand
AAAGAGTTGCTCCAGTCAAAGGGCAGCATTGGCACGAGAGCAAAGTGAGATAAAATAGCCATGAATAAATTTAAGCAGGAAATCAGGAGAAGATCCATACTCTGGAAAAGCCTCCCAAAAGGGCTGGAAACTCATAAGAGGGAAAACAAACAAACAAACAAAAAGAAATTAGAGGAGATTATAAATGGGATAAAATGAAGACACATGCTAATTTAGTGGACAGAAATTGTCCCTTTCCATCCCACATTCCTGGGGCACTAGAAGTCCATGTAAAGAAAAATGTGGCTCATCTTATTTTGCACATATATTCATATATATGTGCATATATATATATACACATGCATAGTGTTTGTGCAGATGGATTATCATCAATATAAATAAGGTCAAAGCCATCATGTACTCCCAGCCCTGGAATGTTCTAGTGACAGAAAGCTGGCAGTGTGATTTAAGATGGTCCCATTTTTTTTTACCAGACTTTTCTCACGGTTGTCATCTGCCAGCAGTTCAAAAACTGTTAGGAACCTACAGCAATCAGCAGCATAAAGAGCTGATAGACAAAAGCCAAACATCTGGGTAGATGGTGTGGTTGAGAACAATGGTGAGAGCAGGCTCACCTGATTTTGGCAGAGGCAGAAATCTGGTGCAGTGATGCTGGAAACTTTTGTCTCACAAAATCTTGCTCACAAAAGCCATGGGAGAGGGATACACCCAGAATGCAGGGAAATGGTGTTGAGCAATTTGCCTGGCTTCCTCCACGGGTAGAGGACTATAAACTCTCCTTCCTGCTGCTGAAGAGAGGCCTGGGGAGAGGTGCATATCTGCATCCCCGACCTGCAGAGGAATGGGCAAGGCTGGGTGCCAAAGAGCATACCAGAGAAAAGGTTTGTCTAGAAGCAATGTACCTTTGTGGTCAGGTTTTTGTGCCCGCAGCAAAACACCAAAAGAGGTGAAGTTGCCTGGGGCATTGGCAAATAAATCAGCACCAAGTGATAAACTGAGGGTAATAAGGAAAATATCACAGGATGGCAATGGTCTGTGTATGACGTTCAAGCAAACTGTCAGAAGACAGGGAGAATACGTTCACCAGGTTGCTAAAAGAGCAGGCACACGTATGGCAAAGGCTTTGAAGTGAGGGCATATTCAGTTTATAAAGAAGAAGGCAACCTACTAATTAAGTCACCAAGGACTAATAAGCCACAGTGTAAATGCATGAAGATTGCAATGAAGCTGCGGTTTGTTGATGATGAAAGTAACAATATACAAATGTTTAGTCTTCAGGGTCACTGGCTGACCCTGTGCTTAGACATGTGATGTAATAACTGTTGGGTGTGTCCTGGCATCCTCCATCCATGCATCCTTCGTCTCTGTGCTCCTGCTGCATTTTCCTCAACTTACCCAGCTCTCACTGTTGGCGTACACAGTTCAAACCACCTCACATCTGTCAGTGGGTAGGACAGCACACAGCCAGATGTCAGGAACGGCGCAGTGCACCATGATAATGTGCAAGCATGTCTGATCTCCAGGAGAAGAGGGACTTGTGGCGCTCATAACCAGAGTGATCTGGACAAGTAACTTCTACTCTTTTGTGTGGACCAAAAGCAATAATTCGCCCCCACTCCCCGCCCCCAAATGTAAGCACAGACGGGGTGGTGGCACTTCAAAAAACTGTGTTGGATCCAGCTTGTTACTGGGCTGTGAGAAGGCAAAAAGGGCAGTGAAAATGCAAAAAGGTGTTCCCGTGAAGAAGAGCAGACCTCTTTTCTAGCTTTGAGGAGCTAGTTAGTGTTGCTAGCTATGGCACTGAGGAGTTGTTTGGTGGAGAGATGGGATCAGGACCATGCTGGAAGGCAGCATGGTCTAGTTCAACCAAACCCACTGTTAGGAAACACCCACAGCAGATACTGCTCCCTACTCTTGCTCCTTATGTCCCATGAGCTGTCTTGTCTCTTCTTGGCTTCCAGTCCTACTCCTCCTCATGAACCCTCCAGGCTTGGGTCCAGAGATCCCATGCATTGTATGACAGGCTCAGTCCATCCTGGTTCTGTGTCCCTGGTCCCAACCCAGATCCAGTCACCTAGCAGAGTACCCTGGTAGACAATGATGATTCAGCCTTGTATGAAACAGGGAGAGGCAAAGAAAGCGAATGACAGAGCACCAGGCAAGAACAGGAAAGCATCAAGGTTGGCTTTGATTGACAAGGTTGTCCCAGAGTGGGCATAGAAACAGTCTGTAGGATGTGATGTTCTGCTAAACAGCTCCTTAAACAGCAAGCAGGTGCTTAGACAACAGATAAAAGGCAGAAAGAAATTGTCATCATTTACTTACAAGGAAGGTGACAGCCTAGTATGAAAGCAAGAGATTAAGTGCTCCACTGGGGCACTGGACATGTTTTCTCACTGGCAAAGGAGAGTTCACACACCAAGGACTGCATAGGAGGTGCTGTTGTCCCATCCACAGCCCTCCGGAAGAGGTCTGTAAAGAAAGATCGGGGGTCCTGAGGAACATCAAATTGAACATGAGTCGGCTGTGTGCCCTTAAGAGATGAAGTCTAACTGCATGGTGGTTGCAGCAGCAGTAGCACTGCCACCAGGGCAAGGGAAATGATTTTTTGTGCCCTGTGGACTGTGTTGGGCTCTCACCTTGTACAAACAAGAGACTGGAAAACTAAAGAGAGCCTGACAAAGAGCCACCGAAGGGCCCATGATGTTTGAGCTGAGGCTAGGAGCTGGGTTTGCTCAATATGGAGGAAAGGTGGATCTAAATACTGTTTTGCACTGCCTGAAGGGGTTTATGGAGAACATGGGACCAGTCTCAAAAGTCACACAGCCAAGGGGCAAGAGTTGACATACACAGCTTAGAAGAAAGGGAAATTCAACTGGACATAAGAAAAAACTCTCCACACTGGGGGTGGTTAAACACTGTGACAGAGGCCAAGACGTTGAATTTGGAGGGGAAAGCACTGTTAAAAGGAAATATAGGGAGTCCTGCGGTGTGGCACTGTTGTCCGGGCAGCAGGTAAAGCAAGAGCAGCCCTGTCTTGCATGTGGGTGCAGCCCATGGTGCCGTGACTTCAGGATGACCAAAGTGGGAGAGGGATAACTGTGGAACAATGGGAGAGGAAAACGGTTTTGGTTAAAATCTCCTTTTCACGAGTAGGCAGATCTCACAGGTGATATATGGCAGTCATTCTTATTTGCACAGAAAAAAACAGAGCTGCAAGCCGAGTGAGTAAAAACCACCACCAAACCTTTGCTTTAAAAGTCACTGCTTGTTTCATAGGGACACTCCTGAGATAATATTATTTGTGTAGAAGACTCCAGGCAAAACATTAATATGAGGAATGTACAAGCCCCTTTTCATAGCAGGCCACTCTACAGGAGTTTTTAATATGGAAATACCTTCTGGCAATGCAGAAAGCTCAGTGTATATCAGCACACACTTACCAGGACTTTGCAGATCGGCAGGAACTTACTAGAGCACACTTGATGCTCCCCTAGGTCCCAGAAATGACTCTTAATACTGGCAGAATTTGAAGTTAGATTTTTCAGAAAATAATACGCACATGAATTTAATTGCATGTAATGTTTTTACAGGAGACAGAAGTGCTGGGTGATGCCATAAGACCATGAAAGAAGTTGCAGAGTATCTTAGGGTGCATGGGTAATCCAGCATGATCTTCTCGGGTTGTTTATCAAAGATTGCAGTTATTCCTCTTCCTCAGCTTTTGGAGCTCATCCAAGCAGGCAGTTTTTGCAGATGTTTAAAGAGTATTAGATTAAAATGAGCAAAATGCTTGCACTATTGTATTGCAAATTGATTGAGTCTGGTATCCTTGCTATGCGGACCAAGAGCAGGTCAAGAGCTGGCCTGTGATTACTTGTGACATCTATTGCAGATCCTGATCCCTAAAATGCAATGGAGTGGTATTAACTGGTTTTTTCAATGTGAGCAGAGCTTGAGATTTTATTTCTTTTGAGAAAACTTACAAAAAGAACAAACCCTCTTATTCTTCCCAGGTTTTTATCTCTAAACTAGAGTGGTCTAAAAAAATTATGAGGGTTGTTAAAGCAAAAAAAAGGAGGAGGCAAGGAATCAGTTTCAAACAGTAATATGTGCCCATCTAAACTAGGAGAAATTCAAATATTAATGCATGTTAAGAGCAGATCACCTCAGCAGGCTGGCTACAGAGATGGGGTACCCCAAACATATACAAAGGGATTAAACCAAGCGCAGAGAAAAAGATGTTGACTTAATTATTTTAAAACTGAAGTTAAAGTGGAAAAAAAGCATTGAACTTGAAAAGGGCAGACTCTGGCTGTGGGGATGTATGTGAAAGGAGCAGCACCTCACGATATTAGTGCACCTAGCTCCAATAGTCTGAGATCTTTCTGCTCTTCCCCAAGACTGTGTATCCAAAATCAGCAACCACTTCAGTTTTTCACTTACGTAGGCCAAAACGTGAAAGCTTTTACAGAAATAAATGAGGGAGGTTTTGATTTTGCAAAAGCCACGCCAGGCATCTTTTTAATCTAGTCTGCATTTGAAAAAAAAAACCCAATATGGGAGAGGATGAATTCAGATAAATGGTGCCGGTATTGGAGCCTTTGTTCTGCTTACGCATGCGAACAATTCCTGAGGCTGGTGTCCAGAGAGATTGCCGGGCGGAGGATGCCTCCACCTTTTCCTCAGATTGCGTGTGGTGTAGACATCGGGAAGGAGGGAAGGCTGGTGAAAAAAGGCAGAGCTGACCAAACTGGTTCATACGTGAATGCCCGCAGCTACAGGGACACTGTCAGCCAGGTTTTTGGCTGCTGCAAACCCAATGGAGCTCCACTGGCTGAAGCTGGCAATGGATTTTTAGAGACAATAGCTGGCTAATAGCCGAGTGGCTTTGCTTGTGCTTTCAAAGACCTGTTAGATGAAAATGGGAGTTAAGCACACAGTTGTCCAGGTCTGAATCACTTTGTCCCCAGGTTTGGGTTAGCCCTGCTTCCAAACACAGGCTGAACCATTCCAAGAACTGGACTTCCTTTCCACCACAGCCACAGATACAGTTGTGCTACTGTGAGCCACCAACTCATGAAATTGAGGCAGGGCAAAACCACTGCAGACTTCTCTGTCTCATCCTGCGACATGCAGATCTTCCATGTGCTCTTCCTCCTGCAAATGAGTTTACTAATATCCTTCATCCCCCCTCCCTCAGGGGAGGGGGAGTGGGGAAGGGTTTATTTATTTAGACCGCTTTACTTCCTGATCAGAATTACCTGACTGAGAGGGGAATTTGAACAGCACCTTATCTGGGGTCTTTCTCCCTCTCTTTAGTGGTTGAAATCAGAAGCTTTGCTGCATTTTCTTTTTTAATTACAATGGAAAGAGAAAAGGATTGGACAGTGAAGTTAAAACAAAATTAAAAAAAACTTTAAAAGTACAATGCGAATGAAAAATGATGGTTTTACTCTTTGCCTTAAAGTAAAATAGCTTTTATCTTTTTCCCCCTTACAACAGCCTCCTCTACCTAGATAATGCATTTGGTTAGATTTATTTGCTCAGCCCAGAAAACTTGACACTAAGGGGATTATTTAGTTTTAGATTCGCTGTAGTCCATAGTAATAGCCAACAGGGAAAGGAATGAAGCAGCGATATTAGCAGGAAGATGGGAGGGGAGGGTGGACGGGGGAGGGGGTGGCAGGGACTGCAGCTAAGCAAAACTGCTTGCATAAACACCATTAAGAAGATTTAGACATTGCTTTTCTTATCATCAGCACTCCTGGAAGAAATAAAAAAAAAAAAAAGAGAGAGAGAGAGAGAGAAAGGAGAAAGGAAAAGGGACAGGCCCTGACTTGCTGTGCATGCGTTTCCATCAAGGTTCAATAGAAAAATAAAACCAGCCCAAGGTCCGTCTGCAGCAATTCTGCCGACCTCTCCAAGTTACCCCCTCACAGTCCAAAGGAGGCATTTGTTCCACATGTTAAGAGGAGGAAAGAGCAAGTCCAAAGAGGAGGAAAGACACAGTTTCCCTGCACAGACTTGGGCAATTTTATACATATCCATGAGAGCACATTCATTTTTCTGCAAAATACTTCAGCTTTCTTTGTGCACTGCAAGGAAGTAGAATGTGCACAGTGTAACAGTAGGGAGAGATTCATACGAGCTAGATGTCAAACTTTAACGAGGAGTGTGGTTGGCAGCCCAGATTTTGGAGATTGTGTCTCAGATGCACTGTCTGCTGACTCCGTGGAAGGACGCAGCAATGGCAAAGAACATTGAATCAGGGACAGGCAGAAGAAGACTGGGAAGTTTTTTGATGAGTGGAAGGAAATGTTGGGGAATCACAAGTGCTAGAAGTGCTTTCTAAGAGTCTGGAGCAGGCCACTGAGTAGCCATTGTCTCTTCAAAGTGTAGGTCCCCACACCCCGGACAGTATTTGCTGATGCTGTTCTCACAATGTGGTTCACATCCAAACAGAGAGGGTGGGACATCCAACTGCTGGTCTTGCCTAGGAGCATGAGGTCAAACTGCTTTTCTCCATTCCCACCATGACTGGTTATGACAACCTATGACACACATGTCTCAGGAGAGCAGATATTAAATAAAAACATTATCTATTGAACTCCATGAATTAGCAGGTACTGAACCATCTGGTCTATTGACGAGGATACGATGGCTTCCTTCTGTGAACGTGACGTGTCGTAAAGAAGGCATGGGAATGGCTGGCAACCCAAATGCCTGGGTGACCCAGTCAAGCAGCTTCCTTCTCCTTCCCACTCCTGCTGGAAGGAGGCACAAGCACTCTTGCTGTCACCCTGTGAGCTCTGCTACCCCGGTGTTTTATCTTGCACCATTGTGGAACACATTACTGCTGAAAGACCCGAGTCAGCAGATTGCTGCTGCTGAAATATCCACAGGAAGGGAATGCAGATGCTATTTTAGAAGTTATAATGCTCTGAATTTTAAACAAAACATCCAACGCTGTAGAAGAGACATAAACCTTCACGCTTCAGAGCACAAAAATCTTCCTGTTACTGGGGATTAGGAGGAAAGAGTCCTTGGAGGCAGGTATTGTGGAGCTGCCAATGAGGAGACTTCTTGCCCTTTACTCGGTGCAAGCTGGATAGAAAACACGAATTCTGTTTCGTGAGGAATTCTGGCTTTGGCCTTTATTCCACACTGGCATGAGACAGAGACCTTACAAATTCTTCACCAGAAAAGAACCTACATGTATCAGAAAAGGCACACATAAGGAGGAAGGGGCAACCATGTAGGAGAGAGGAAATTCTATATTAATTGACTAATCCATGCCACACAGAAGGAATTGCCATGTTCTTGATTGCTCTAATCAGTGGGCAATGTCAGCTAAATTAACTCTAGATGCAAGAGTTAACTCAAACAATTCCTTCTTCACTGTTTATCCAGAAATACATCACCTTGGCAAGTAGATTATTTTGATAGTCAGCTTGTGCCTCTTTACTTTTGCTTGTTTTCCAATGGAAGCATGTGAAGCAGGGAGAATAATACCAGGGATCAGAGTGGGAAGTTGTTTTTGGACCTGATGGTCACTATGGAAGGGATGGAAGAGTTTAAACCTGGAGGAAATCCTCATTGATTCTTCCAAGTGGGAAGTGACTCCTGTTTTGATAATGCTTCTAAAGACTTAACAGTTCTTGGATCAAAACTAATAGAACATCTCCTTCCTTGAATTTCCAAGTATTCCTGCTATTCCATCCACCACCCTCAACTCTCCTTGACCCTTCTATATGTGTAGAAAACGCTGTGTCCCCAAAGCAGGGTCATGACTGGGTAAGAAGAAAAGATCGGCTCCAATTCCTTGGCACGCTCTGTTCTTTGCAACTCACCTTGATTTGGTGGTGCCAGCCCTGTCTTGGCTTGATGAAGTCCTGTGCCTCACCAGTGTTCACAGAAGGAAAGGGGAAAGCAGGAGAGTGCCCTTGGTGCCCAGAATTTGCTTATGACTAGCACAGGCTGAGCCTTAACCAGTAAGTGCAGTTGCAGTCCACTGGTGTTCTCCCTGTGTGAGGGGAAGAGAGCATTGGCATTGTCTTAGAAAATGCCTGAATCACTACTTTTTGCTCTAAATCACAATTTCCATCTTACCTGGCTGGAGCTTCAACCAGGTTTTTTTTGTCCAGGTGCTTATCTCTCACAGGCATAGTGACATTGTGCGACAGTGCCTGTTGTATGTGCTGAGGAGATGTAAAGCTGAGGGCCAGCAGCTGACCCATAACACAAGGGTCCCTGGTTATTGTTATCTCTTCCCAGCACTGAGTTCTGTGCCTATGCGACGAGATTAGCTGTTCTCCCATAACATGCTATTGTGTGTGTGGGGAGAATGGGTTATCTCTTTTATCTGGAGCAGCTGTTTTGTTCCCAGCTAGAATTGCTCTTTGTTTCAAGTGTTTTTTCTCTGTTGCCTGTTTCTTAGCACAGCTTTCTTCTGTAGAGCCAGCCTTCAGAAAAGCCCATCTCCAGCTACTTTTCACCATGACTAAAGTCTTCTGCATCCGCGTCATGAACACTTCTCAGCTGCTGTCAAGACCTGCACCTAGTCGCAATATGTGGTGGCAAACTTGTTATCTTATACCATGGAGAAACGTGTATAGAACACAGAGACTCCATTGTCCCAGTCGATCGGAGCCATCATCCACCTTGTCTAGTCTTTTCACTGCAGCACTGAGGTGTGTTGGGGGGCTAATGGATCCCATTGCAATAGATTTCAGAGTGGACATGCAGGAACACCTTTAGTTTAGTAAGATTCTTGAGCTATAATACAAAAGTCCTTCTGAAGAGATAGGAACAATGCATGTCCTCGTGGTTACCAAGAGTGGAAGACACCAGAGGAACAAAATATGGGTGTGCGCTAAAGATACATCATGACAGCCAGGTGGGTTTGGCATGCGATCCAGGTGTCACGGTGGTTCGAAGTGGGCCACTGTCTAGTCTCCAAATGTGGGATGAAGAGACTTAGCACAGGCTTGGGAGTGGGAGTCAACTGCACCCTACTATAGAAAGCTGGTTATCTCTCCAACGAGGACCACCTTCTCAGAATATGGACACACCCCCAAGTTTTCTCATAGGGTTTTGGTTTAAACTCAACATAGTGCTGCACAACGGCTGAGCTGGCTGTAGAGTTCAGCCTGTTGCTTTGTATCGCCGTTGCCTGAGTGGAGGAGTGTTTCGGATGGAGTATCTCCAAGTGGGCTTGCAATCCCTTTAGTCCTTGGGCTCTCTCTGTGTCAGCTTGGCTAGGTTTGTTAGCTCCACAGGGGTTTTTGGTATCAGGGCAGAACTTGTCATGAGGGCCCTATCAGAGTTCACGCTGGTGTTTCTTTGACTTATTCCTCCTAGCTATAGAACAGCAGCTGGTGGAAAATTAATTTTGCAGCATACATTTACAAGTTAATTGCAGTTTCACTGGAAGGTGGGAAACGTGCATTTGATAAATAAGAGAAGGAGGCACCAGCACATGCGTTCTCTGTCTGGCCTTAACTCTGAGATTCTTGTCTTACCACAGTTATCCCTGTCTGGTGCTAAGAGGGTCAGGGTCTCGCTGGGCTGAGCAAGCACACAGCAAGAGACAGTTGCTGTCTCTGAACGTGCACAGTCTTCAGCTCTGCTGGTGAGAACAAAGCAGATTCGCTTGCTCCTAGATTATTCCAATTCTGATTTTTGTGTTTGGGCCTTTCTTGATAGATTTCACAGGCAGATGTTTCAGCCAGGCTTGGAGCACCCTTGGTTCTCGAGAGAGGAAGTTCTCAGATTGTGTACTCTTCCTCTGAGAAATGCCTTTTCTTCAAAGGTATCTGCTTGCTGTTTCACAATTACGTGCCTCTTTTTTTCTTACTGAGTTGCTTCCGTTATGTTTTTCTTGATGGGCTTCAATGTGATGGCTTTCAGACGGAGTAAGGAATGAGTAAGTTGAAAGCAGAAGTTATCAAGCAATGGGTAAATGACAAGGGGGAGGAATGTAATACTCAGAATCTCAGGAAATTAAAACCAGCTCCATTCATCTGCAAACAACAAATAACTTGCACTCCAGTAAGCAGTTTGCCTTGTATTCCAGTTCACACCTGCAGCAGGGGCAAGAAGGGAAAGTACTAAACCCCATTATCCTCAGAGTAAGAGATCAGAGGAAGGCAGAAATTAGACAATTTCCATATAGACGAAGCAACAGAACACAATCTTGGCATGTTTCAGCCATCTACAGGAGACTTCGGAGCTCTGAAAAATGCTGTGAAAGCTGTCAGCTGGGCTATAAAATGCAGAATCTAGTTAGCCAAGAAAGGTTGAGAACAAAGGGATGGGGGACAGTGTCAAAGGAGGAAGAAACACACTTTGCTGGACAGGCACTGCTTTCAAATGCTGTGTGCTCTCAGAAAGCTAGGAATGAAAAGGCATGCAGGAGCCCTGTTGAGGTGCAGGCTCCAGCACCAGCGTATACCAGAGCCAGTCTCCAGGTTTTGTAGGATTCGAGGCCATGCCATTCAGGTAACCTGAGCTGGTTTAACCTATAGAGGCTGTGTCCTCTTGCTGACCCAAGCATCCCTTTGTTTTACATCTACCTTGGCTTTTTGAGCATGTTTAACCTTACACACACGTAACTTTTCTGAGTTTAGAAAGTTATGAACATATGAAGCTGAGCATCTACCTCTCGTCTAAAATCATTGTCTGGTTGGGTCAGGGCTGTCTTTCATCATGTACAGTATGTTTCTGAGCTGCGCTCCGGTAATTTGATAACAACAGGAAGAGATGCGCCACAAAAATCCTAGTATTTTTATATATTGTTTTGGACAAATAAATGTTTTATTTATGTAATTGTGAAGGACAGAAATACATGGAGGAGTATAAATATACGTTCCAGCTATTAATGTGTGTTGTCATGGGTTTTATGGGCTTTGGCTTGACAAATGCTCTTTCCAAAACAGCTGAGGTACTCATGTGAATAAGACCGTGCCTGTGAACACTTGCCATGTTGGGCCATGCACAGTCAGCATAGCGATTGGCATTAAATGACATTTCCTTCACCATGTAAAACTGGAAGGTGGAGGGGAAAAGCTGTCTTAAGGATGCTACTCTAGGGATGAAGAGGTATGAGTTCACCGCCAACATTTTCACTTTTCAGTGGTGTAAAGAAGTCTGGTAGGAGACCAACTAGTCTCTCTGGTGTCCCAGGTATTGTACTGAGGGGACACAGACATGGCAGGGTGGAAGACAACAACAAGGTGTTGCTGGTCAGCATGAAAGGACACCCCTGCAAAATTATGGCTGTGAGTGTGAACAGGAGTCCACCCAATTTATGCTTCTGTGCAAGTTCTTTTAAAAGGAATTTTTCTTCCACAACTCTAAACCCACATACTTCCATCACAAACAAGGTGCTGCCCAGCTGTGGTGTGAAGAACCACCTCTTTTGCTTTCAGCGTGCCATCTGCTAGATTCCTTCATTCCGTCTTACCTTCCTGAGGTCTTGTACCGAAAGACACTGCCTGTCCAAGCTATATCCGATTTTATAGTCTTGAGTTTTACCTCCTTCACTCACTCCCTTCCAGCCTCAAAACTACCCAGCTATGCTGATATACTACCAGAAAAGCTGAGAAGTCTGGGTTAAAGAAAGATCACTAGACAATCTTTCAAATAAATTTTTAATGATAAGGAGCAGACCAGCCACTGCCACATCCTCCATCTGTTACCTTGGGCATAAACACCTGAAGAAAAGTACAAAGATCAGTGTCTACAGAGCCTTTGTACTGTCTACTCTTCTATCTGGGTCTGAATCATGGGTCATCTACCGCCACCACCTGCGACTCCTCGAATGCTTCCATCAGCGCTGCCTCCGGACAATCCTAAACATCCACTGGACTGACTACGTGACTAACGTTGCTGTCCTTGAACAGGCAGAGGTCACCAGCATTGAGGCCGTGCTGCTGAAAACGCAGCTGCGCTGGGCAGGGCACACCTCCAGGATGGCAGATCACCACCTCCCTAAGACTGTGTTCTACGGTGAACTCGCCAGCGGCTGCCGCAAGAGAAGAGCTCCAAAGAGGAGATGTAAGGACTCCCTGAAACAATACCTTGGCCTTGGCCATATTGACCACCATCAGTAGTCCACCCTGGCCTCCAGTCGGGAGATTTGGAGACACACCGTACGCAACGCTGCTGTCTCCTTTGAGAGCACACGTAGAATCAGTCTCGAGGAGAAAAGACAGCGCAGAAAGAGTCGTGCCTCGACTGTACCACCCAAGGACACCTTCTGGTGTGCTCTTTGCAACCGGTCTTGCCTATCCCACATTGGCCTTTTCAGCCATCAGCGCGGTTGCAGTAAGCGTGGGTAAAGCCCTTCCCAAATCTTTGTCCGTGAAGCCAAGCCATGATGATGATGATGATGATGACCCCAAATCTTCTGTGAAATAAAGTAATAACTCTGCTCTCATCTTGGCTATTTAGAACCTCAGGGCACAATAGTCTTTTGCTATTTCTATGCAGGGCATTTTCTGCTACAATTATTGTCATGGAGACAAAAGGGTAAGACAGAGCTGGGCTCTGGGCATTTTGGTATTTTCCCTTGAGGGTCATGCCTTTTGAGCAGCCTCTCTTAATCCACCTGAGTCAGGTAAGGGCTCTTTGCCATGCAAGATAGTACTTCCTAAAATTGTCTCGGCAATCACAAAATGAAAGAGGAAAAAAAAAATATCTGTAACAAAACCCCTCCGACATTTTGCAGCAATGGTATTAATACTCTTAGCTATTGTTCGAGATCTGCCAATAATGTAAACTTTAAAGGCGAAAGGGGTGGGCAGAGGGGGCAGAGAAATCAAAGCAGACCATTAGCTGAATGGTTATCTAGGAGGTTTGCTCTAGGCAAACGGTTAATCCAGACCTGGGAGAGAGCACTGGTAGTTAAAGCCCTTTAATGGCCTAAGTCCTATGATAATTAGTCCTGCCCTGGAGGTAGCTAAGTGAGCCACTCCAGCCTGAAATGGAGCTCATCCACTGCTGAGGCCATAATCCTCTGTGCACAATGAAAGCTGAACTAATTCACTGAGTAAACACTTTCTCAGTTACTTACACGCTGTCTTCTTTCAGCCTGACACCAAATAGATTCACTTCCAAGAGCTGGAAAGATATGGAAAGAAAATAAACTTTTTTTTGCTTTCTTTCTTCCTTTTTTTTTTTTTTTAAAAGCAACGGATCTTGGTTGAAATGCTTTGGATTTGGTATCCAGGGTCTAACCTGGACAGATACCATCTTCTTTCTACCGGCATCACACAGCAGCCCCTTTATTTTAGTCCATTACAATGTCAGAAAGCAGAAAGGCATTTCCCCATATATTACCTGCTCTTTTCACCTGCCTGTTTCTCTGAAAAGATGGATGCTGGAGAAAAGAGGGAGGGCTTGTGTGAAGTTCATACAGAGCTTTCATATCTCTTTCATGACTCTTTCAATCATTGAGTTCTGTGCTCTTAGCTCATGAAAAGGTTCAAGGTGGGGAACCTGGCATGGAGGAAGAGTGAATTGAAGTAGCAAGGAAGGAAACACCAAATATCTTCAATCATTGCAGACTGCACTAGTTTTTTCTACTTCTTCTCCTTTTTGTTTTAATTAAGAAATGGAAATGTTTATGCCTTAGCACATTGCCCTCTGTAAAGACGTGGCATGAATGCCTAGTCTTCCTGGGTGCATTTCACACTCATGTCTTCTTTCCAGCTTTCTCCAGTGTTATCCTGATTCTAGACCCACCTGCAAGACCCAGTTCTCAGTGTCCACCACATCCCACCAAAAGTTGGGAAAGGAAACCAAGCAGGGTGTAGGGGTTGTAGTAACTGCATGCGGGAACGCACACTGTCCCTTTGGGTAGATCTATCCCTCCTGCCTTGCAATGACACACTGGTGTCTCTGTTGAATGATGCTGCAGGTATCCCTGGTCTATTAACCCCAGTAACTGTCCCTTCTGATGCCTGGAGACCCAACTGTTTGGGAAGAAGAGGGCTGGAGACCTGCAAGGGTAAGCAATCCTCTGGCCTGCTGAATCACTATCACTTGATGAGGTATGATCACAGCAAACGGGACAAAAGAGAAAAGGATCTTGCATGACACAGACAAGAGTAGGGCTCTGAAGTTCATAGTCTTGTCCCATCTCACTTAAAACCCCAGATGCCGGAGTCATGTGACTACACTGGACTCAACATCATTTGACAGAGAAGACCTGCTTAAAAACCCAGATCACTACTGGTTTAAAACCTAGGAGGCAAGTGAATTTTATTTCAAAGGCAGGGTTACCTCATTACCTTTCGAGGTGGGCAGGGTACTTGTTTACACTTGAACTCTTTGTTCAGGCTCATGTTAGAGTCTACAGTGAGATACGGACATTTCTGGACCACGGTCCATCCCAGCTCCAGGTGGCTGGGTGAGTCGTTCTCCACTAAGGCATGTTTGTCTCCCTGGGCTGGAACACGAGTTTGAACACTGACACAGTATTCAAAGGCAGGTGAGAGAAATCCCACCCCAGAAGTAGTGTTGTGATTTCTTCAAAGCAAATTACATGGCTTGAAGGTTTGATATGCATCTGACACCACCTCCCTGCAAGTTTTAATCAAGACATAGCTACAAATGACTGTCTGTTTTTTGTGTTCACTCTCCACCCCTCAAAATGGCCCCTTGGACTCTGTCTGGAGATCTTCCACTCCACTCCACTGGCTGGGATCTATCCAACTCTCAGGAAACCTCAAGCATCTTTTATTGGGCCAAGCAAAAATGCACTGTGTGTATGTCCTCTTTTCACAAGAACCTCCGTATTTGTGTAGATCGGAAGTGGTTCTGGACCTCCAGTAGAGGAGAGACTTCTTTCGTTTTTCTTTTGAAAATCTATCTTTTCCAAAGAGGGATTTTTGATGGTACTTGCTGGCCTTCAGTGGTACAGAGAAAAAGACGGAGACAACTCTGTTTTGCCTTGGTAAAAGAAGAAGAAATCAAATCCTGATCTAATTGTACACTTCCAAAAAGGAAACATAGACATAAAAGGATCTGCCAAAGAGAAGAATCTCATAATCAAAGGAGAAAAACAATAGGTTTTGTTTGTGTAAGTAATTATCAACTCAAATCTGGCCTAGGAAAAGAAATCTCAGCGAGAGGTACAATGAAAACTTCATCAACGCTCTCTGTGGTCTACCAGAAATACTAGTTTTATGAAGACCAAGTCATGGCCCACAGGTCTGTGAGAACAGATCAGCAAGGAAGAGGAAGGAAGGGTTCAGGCGAGGTTCAGCCCGCTCTTAGGGGTGCGCAAGGCAGCCTAGTGGAGGGGTTCATTCCTTGCTGATGACTGGGTTTGCTGGGTAGTCTCTTTCAATGTGAGTGATGGAGAAGAGCAAGCCAGACAGTTTTCTTTCTTTGCTCCCAGGCCATCAGCAGAAGCACATTCTGCCTTTACAATCCCAGCTCCCAAGAGAACATGGAAGACCATTGCCAGCTGGAGGACCCCAGGACCTGAAAGCAGAGAATGGTCCTCTCTCTCATCCACACCGGGGTGGACACACCTCGCTTCCTGGCTTAGTTCACCCTGTGAGGCAGGGGGTGTTGAGTTGGTCATTCCTTGGATGCTTTGAGAGCAGCCACGGAGTCCAGCCTGGTCCTCAGTAAAATGATGATGGACAGAGAGCAGAAGAAATGGTCTCTGAACCTCTTTAACTGAGTGATGAGAGGAAAGGCGTCCAGGCCTGTTTTTATGAATGCTCCGATGGCACAAAACATGTCGGTGAGTGGTATTACTACTGTTGCTTGGAGCTAGGAGGAAAAAATCATTCTGAAGTGTATGTTAAGAGATTTTTTTTCTTATGCAGGGAAAATAGAAACAAAATGGGGGTGGGGGTGGGGGGGTGGGGGTGGAACACATCAGCAGCTGCTTCTGTCTCCAGGCTCTGTGCACTGATACCTCAACCCACACATTCAGCAGTGCATTATCACTTCCCTCCTTCCATTATTCCCCTTCAACCTTATCAGACGTACGCATCGTCTCAGATGCTCCAACTGGAGCCTTGTAATTGTCCCTGGTTAGAGCTCGATAGCACCTTGAACTGCCAGAGTAATCTCTGCTTTAAAAAAAAAGGTCTCTGCAAGGAGACGATGCTAGAATGTGCCCGAGGCTATGCAGGATCTTTAATAGGTAGTTCTTTTCTCTCTTCCACTCACAGATAAATGGGAAAATTATTTATTTATTTATTTATTTATGCTCAGCCTTTTTAGACTGCCTGTTAGGCAGCAATCGCAGTATCTATTACAGGGTTTGCAATATTATTATTACTAGCTCCTGAGGGCACATGGTGGAAGATGTGAGTGGAGAAAGTATAACAATATTAGACAGAAGTAATCTCTGGGGTTTGGGAATGGAAATGGCACTTTCTTGGGCATCTTGGTGTGAGAAAGGAAGCTAGAGTTCAAGGAACTAATTTTTTCTCCTTGCACCAAGACAAGTTTTAGGCCAGGGCACCATGAATGCCAAGATTTTTTTAATTAGGAAAGGAGACTTTATTTATTTAATGCAGGGAAGGGAATGAGCAAAAGATGACAAGTCCAGTTTAAAGAGCAGTTGAGGAGGATCGTGGCATTGCTTTGCAATCCAATCCCACCAGCATCTGTAAAATAGCTCCAGCTTCTAGTCCAGACAGAGCAAAAAATAGGAGAAGAGATTAAAATTTGCACCCATGGAATAAATTCTCCTTTTAGTGAAGACCAGTCTCAGGAGATTGAAGGGTGTTGGTGGTGTGTTATACTTTGATTGTTTCTTTCTAATTAACGAGACCAAGGTTTCTGGTGATGTGTGCCTCCTCTACTGACCTCTTCTAGATTCTCATGTTCCTGCCCCAAGACTGGCTCTCAGGCAGCATTTTGCTGCTTTCTGTTTACAAAATGTCATCTGAAAATTGCTGCCTGTCATTTAATTGCAGACCTTACACTTGGATGCCTCTATCTGTGAGTTTCCATGAAATTTTCCTTGTTGCCTGGTCTTTTATTCCTCATGTTTACACCTAGTAGAAAACCCTTGTTGCTTTTTTCTTTAAAGGTGACTGCAAAGGGGAAAAAAATAGTGCCAGTTGTTGCCTTATGATGTATATCTGAAAAATGACGGAGTAAAAAAAAATCTGACAAAAAGGACTCATTGAATGTTGAAGTGCTTTTGCACGTTTTAGCATTAGACTTTGTGGACAAGTTATTTTTTCCTCTAAGTCTCCCAGAATATTATGGAAAATGAGACTTTGCATCATTAAAAACAATTTGCAAGGGAAACAGTTAAATTACAGCGTGTTTATTTGTTGAATCTGGTACAGAGGTCTACCACCTGAGAGAAATGACATGACACTTGGAAAATGCTGTATAACAAATTAACCGCAGGAAGGTATAAAATTCCTTTTCTTTCCTCTTTTAGCAGGGCCCATCAAGCCACAATGGAGGCACCATAAAAATATATCAGTTGGACTGTTTCCAATGCATTTATAAGAGCACAAGATGATGAGCTGGGACTACAAGTCACAACCAAGTCTGTCCCAGGAGATGGGATAGAGGAGCGCTGCAGCATGGAGAGGGAGGATATGAATCACAGCACTTCTGAGGATGTGCCACAACCCATCAGAGAGGGGAGCACGTGTTACTACATACATCCCCTCCTTGGGTAACTGTCTTCCTCTTGTTAAGCATCTTACGTATAAAAATTTTTCCGTTGCAGCCACGGTAATCGTGTCCCTCCTCCAGGCGTGCTTGGTGGTGGGTTTTCGTGGGTGATAGCAATGGTCATCTTGTTGGACACAGGGGTTGGTGATAATGGTGGGACTCATGCCAGCTCCTCCTGTATTGTACAGCCTAACTAGAGGTTAGGCTCAGTCAGAGCGAGAGAGCTAGAAAAGCCAACAGAGATTTACAGATTGCAGTTTTGCATTCAAATGGAAGAGCTGGGTCCACACAGCCGATCATAACGGTGACAGGACTTCAGAGTCCTGGACTGTAAATCAGTCTCTTGTATTCCTAATGCAAAGAAAAGATTTGTAAACAAACACCCTTCCCCCTCCACCCCCCTGCTTAGAACTTATTGGCATAACTTGTGACTGTGTTTTAGGATTTGTAGATCTGTTTTAGGATTTGTAAATCTATTTCCTGACTTCTGAGCCAATCGAATGTTTCAGAAGTCAGTCAGAGAGTTAAATCTGATGTGAAAAGTCATGGTTTGTAAATCAAACTGCAGTTCTTAGGTTAGCTGAGAGGATTTATGAATCTGGATGGAGACATCTAAATCTGGTTTATAAAAGTACCAATTTATAAGTAAACCCACAAAGTACGGCTTGGCTCCTGGCAGGTGATGAGTCAGGAGATGCAAAATGACCATGACATGGACACCCAGCACTGTTTACTGCAGAAACCCCAGACCATCCATCAGCAATCCCAGATTTACTCTTAAGTAAGAAAGTAAAAGCCGAGGGCCTCTGCATCACACCCGGTATAATGGTGAAGCGTTTAGTTGCTGGCTGTCAAAGAGCTGTTCTCCAGACCTAGGTGAGGCCACCATGACCCCCCTGCTGGGACAGTGGTGAGTACCACCACCTTCCGGTACTAGCACAGAAAGCCCTATATGCTCCTTACCGGCCCCTTAGCACCCCAATTTTCACCAAGGCCAGGGGTGACTGTTCATGAAATGCTATGTGGCTTCAAAAGTTTTACGGTATGAAAGTGTCTCTTATGTAAAAAAAGAGAAAAAAAAAAGGGGGGGGGAATCCAATTTCTACAGTTCTAGAACTTTTTTTAAAGCATTTAAATTTTAAGCTGGGGATTTATAAATGGGCTATTAAAGTTTAAGAGTTTCATTATAGTTTTTTTAAAATCATAATTACTTTAGGTAGGGGAGGAGGGATAGATCTACTTTATTCCTAGTGGAAACTATACATATATATGAAGTATCTATATAAAAGCTGGAACTGAGCTTATATTAATACAGTTTAACTGATATTCAATAACTTCACCCTCCCTTTTTCCTATTGTCCATATTTAAATACTTCAAAAAGAATTCTAATCAAGTGGAAATTAATAGGGGAGGAAAGACTGGGGTAGCAGGAGAGGGCTCTAATCCCACTCTCTCTTAATATTTCAAAGTCTCTTTTATTTTCCTAATAAAAAAAGAGAGAGTGAGAGGGAGAAAGTGGAATTAATCCAGTGCTCTGAACTGTCCTCTCGTCTTACTGATTTAAATAAAATCCAAGAGCACATCACACCAGAAGACCCTTCCTGGCCACATGCCAGGGTGGGCTCTCACATCATAACTTTCCCTGCCTGCCCCACGAGGTGGTCCCTCCCTGCTCCCCACCAACAGGTTGGACATGAAACCCCAAACCAGCAAGGGAATGCTGGCCTTCCTGAGGGCTTTGGGTTGTCCTCCATCCCCTCTCTTCTGCCCCATTGGTGTAAGGTGCTCATGATCACACCGATGACTGAGGACCCGGCTTGTCCCTGTGCCCAAAGGTCTTCCACCCATGGGCACCTTCCCTATAGGGCCTGGTGATGATGCTAGAGCAATGCTGAGGTTAGATCCCAACAGGGCTGAGCATGAACTGGAGGAGAGGGAAACTCATAGTAGATCATTGCATGGCAAAGAGAGGAAACCAAATGTTCTGCGTCCGTTTGCACTGATTTCTCTATTGCTAGTGCATTCACCTGCTTGTTGAGGACAGAGGAGCAAACCCTCTGCTGACACCAGCTTGAACGGTTCCTCCTTGCAGCCCTCATGCTCTACTACATCTGGATTTAAAACATACATACTCTAGCACAGCGGGTGTCCAGCCTTGAGAAGTTATTTAAGCATTAAATACTGTGCAAAAACTGAAGTCAGCCTTGTAAAACTGCATAGAGCAGAAGGACATAATGTTCTCAACTGAGCAGCAGATAATTGTTTTATTAATCAGGCAATGCACACTAGATGGCATGCCACTCCTTGCCTACTGCTCTTGTGTTATATTAGTTTTATTATACTTGTGTTAAGACAGCGTCCAAATTTGAATAGTATTTTCCTAACGCAGGCACAACCCCGTCCTACTGCAGTTGGGTGAATGCTTATGAGATCAGTGCACACCTAAAATCTAAGTTCAGCCTGGCAGAGGTGACCAAACTTTGATGAGGTGAAGGCAGGTGTGGCATGATTTTCATGATTTTTCTCCGTGTGTGATGCCACAGAGGGTGATCAGATCTCATCTGTGGAGTTTTTCTCCTTCTCTCCAGTTTGTTTTAGAGACATACTCCATTGCTATGAAAGCTGTGGCTCTGCTAGCAAGAAAGATTCCCCCAGCATTCTCCTTGAGAAACTGGATGCTCATGGCTTGGATGAGTGTATGCTTCACTGGATAAAAAACAGTCTGGATGGCCAGGCCCAGTGAGTTGTGGCGTATGGAATTAAATCCAGTTGGTGGCCGGTCACAACTGGTGTTCTCCAGGGCTCAGTACCGGGGCCCGTTCTCTTTAATGTCTTTATCAATGATATCCGGATGAGGGGATCAAGTGCACCCTCAGTTCGCAAATGACACCAATTTGTGTGGGAGTGTTGGTCTGCTTGAAGGTAGGGAGGCTCTACAGAGGGATCTGGGCAGGCTGGATTGATGGAGGAGGCCAGTTTTATGGGGTTCAACAAGGCCAAGTGCTGGGTCCTGCACTTAGGTCACAACAACCCCCTGCAACGATACAGGCTGGGGGAGGAGTGGCTGGAAAGCTGCCAAGGAGAAAAGGACCTGGGGGTGCTGGTGAACAGCCAGCAGTGTGCCCGGGTGGCCAAGAAGGCCAACAGCATTCTGGCTTGTGTCAGTGTGGCCAGCAGGAGCAGGGCAGTGATTGTCTCCTCGTAGTCAGCATCGGTGAGGCCACACCTTAAATACTGTGTCCAGTTTTGGGCCCCTCACTACGAGAAGGTCATTGAGGTGCTGGAGCATGTCTAGAGAAGGACGATGCAGCTGGTGCTTCATTGTGCTATGAGGAGCAGCTGAGAAAACTTGGGTTATTTAGCCTGGAGAAGAGGAGACTGAGGGGAGAACTTACTGCTCTCTACAACTACCTGAAAGGAGGTTGTAGTGAGGTGGGGGTCAGTTTCTTCCCCAAGCAACAAGCAACAGGATGAGAAGAATTGGTCTCAGGTTGCATCAGAGGAGGTTAGGCTGGATATTAGGAAAAATTTCTTCACTGAAAAGGTTATAAAGCACCGGAACAGGCTGCCCAGGGAAGTGACAGAATCACCGTCTCTGGTGTGTAGATGTGGTGTTGAGGGACATGATTGAATGGTGACTTGGCAGTGCTAGGTTAATGGTTGGACTTGATGACCTTTAAAGACTTTTCCAGCCAAAATGATTCTATCATTTGAAGATGATGTCAGAACCCAGGTACATCCTGGCAGTTGTAGTAATGTGGAAGTTGTAGCAAAGTGTGATGAGATGGCAGGGTCATCCTTTGAGAAGATAACTTGCAAAGCTTTAATTTCAGCTGACCCATCTGGTTAACTTACAGGCATTTAAACAAAGCATTTCCCCAAGCACTTCATGGTGGATTTTCTTTTTTTTTTTTTAATTTTGGGAGCTTTCTGTTGAGTAAAACTGCCTTCTGGATTTCCCAATCTCATTATGCAAAAAGAAACATGCATTTTATATGATATTAAGCTGCAGGGCTTAATGTACTATACACGATGATGACCATGCAGTCTTATTTTACCTTTTAAATTGCTGAACAATGAATAACTTGTGTAGGAAATATACAGATCTGGATGAGTGTCTTTATTCAACTACTCTAGAATTTCACAGAACAGCAAATGAGTTAAAAATAGTGCTATGGTTTCAAAGTATTTGAAGACAAATGATGGCACCAAGAAATAATCGTAGTAAAATCATAGAATCAGAGAATGGTTTGGGTTGGAAGGGAACTTCAAAGGTCATCCAGTCCAACCACTCTGCAGTGACCAGGGACACCTTCAACTAAATCAGATTGACCAGAGCCCCATC
>NW_010390213.1:18096-29014 GCF_000710305.1 Buceros rhinoceros silvestris | reverse complement strand
TTCACCAAGGGCAACTCCTGCCTGACCAACCCAGTAGCCTTCTAAAATGAAGTGACTGCATTGGTGGACATGGAAAGAGCTATGGATGTCAGATTATCTGGTCTTCTGTAAAGCCGTTGACATGGGCACCCACAACCTCCTTCTCTCTAAATTGGAGAGATATGGATTTGATGTGTGGACTGTTCAGTGGATAAGGAATTGGTTGGGGAAAGGGAAACACTGCACCCATCTTTTAAAAGGGTAGAAAGGAGAAGCCTGGGAATTACCAGCCTGTCAGCCTCACCTCTGTACCTGGGAAGATCGTGGAATGGATCCTCCTAGAAGCTATGCTAAGGGACATGGAGAAGAGGGAGGTGATTCAACACTGATGAGACAACAAGCATGCCTTCACCAAGGGCAACTCCTGCCTGACCAACCCAGTAGCCTTCTAAAATGAAGTGACTGCATTGGTGGACATGGAAAGAGCTATGGATGTCAGATTATCTGGTCTTCTGTAAAGCCGTTGACATGGGCACCCACAACCTCCTTCTCTCTAAATTGGAGAGATATGGATTTGATGTGTGGACTGTTCAGTGGATAAGGAATTGGTTGAATGGTCACACCAGAGGATAGTGGTCAACAACTTGATGTTTAGATGGAGAACAAGTAGTGTCCCTCAGGGGTTCATACTGGGACCAGTGCTGTTTAATATCTTGGAACTGAGTGCACCCTCAGCAAGTTTGCAGATGACACCAAGCTGAGTGGTGCAGCTGACACACCAGAGGGATGGGATGCCATCCAGAGGGCCCAAGACAAGCTGGAGAAGTGGGCCTGTGTGAACCTCATGTGGTTCGACGAGGCCAAGTGCAAGGTCCTGCACCTGGGTCAAGGCAATCCTCGGTATCAATACAGGCTAGGAGATGATGGGATTGAGAGCAGCCCTGCAGAGAAGGACTTGGGGGTACTGGTGGAAGAAAGGCTGGACATGAGCTGACAGTGTGTACTCACAGCCCAGAAAGCCAACCATACCCTGGCCTGCATCAAAAGAAGTGTGGTCAACAGATTGAAGGAGGTCATTCTGCTGCTCTACTGCACTCTGGTGAGACCTCACCTGGGGAACTGCATCCAGCTCTGAAGTCCTCAGCACAAGAAGGACATGAACCTGTTGGAGAAGCTCCAGAAGAGGGCCACAAAAATCATCAGAGGGTTGGAGCACCTCTGCTGTGAGGTCAGGCTGAGAGAGCTGGGGTTGTTCAGCCTGGAGAAGAGAAGGCTCCAGGGAGACCTTATTGCAGCCTTCCAGTACTTAAAGGGGGCTTCTAAGAAAGATGGGGATGGTCTTTTAAGCAGGGCCTGTTGTGACAGAACAAGGGGTAACTGTCTTAAACAAAAAGAGGGAGATTTAGACTAGATATAAGGAAGAAATTTTTTACTCTGAGGGTGGTGAGGCACTGTCCCAGGTTGCCCAGAGAGGTGGTAGATGCCCTATCCCTAGAAACATTCCAGGTCAGGTTGGATGGGGCTCTGGGCAAGCTGATCTATTTGAAGATGTCCCTGCTCACTGCAGGTGAGGTTGGACTGGATGACCTTTGAAGGTCTATTCCAATCCAAAACATTCTGTGATTCTACGATTATTGCTCATTCTGGAGCCTATGGAAATCTCATACAGGTTTTAGTTTTAAATTTGATGTAGGAGTCAAAACCAGACCACTTAGCCTCCTTTCTGCATCACCACAGAAGCCATGTGCTCCAGCCAAGGTACCTTGTGTTTGCTTCAAGGAAAAATGAAAAATACTCCTGCCTTTCATTCTCAGACAGAAATACCTTTCTTCTCCCTTTGACCTGAGAAACTAGTTCAAGGACCAGCATCAGAATCTGCAAGAAGCAGAAGGCTCCCACTGCCTCATGCTCCCCAAAATTAAGCCTGGATTTTCCTTCTCCAGCATCCATGTGTTCCCCTGTGAATTTTGCAGGTTCCTCCAGCATGACTTGTCCAAGGTCTCAGGCCACTGAAAATCTAATCACATGCTCTTTCTTTCCTGGGTTAGTTTCCAGAGAAGCTGCTGCCATGTCAGTAAGAGATTGTTCTGGCCTTCAGACACTGCGAGGTGCCCTGCTCAGCTGATGTGGGAATGGCTGAAGCATAGCAAATTGGTTTAATCTTGCACATCTGGTACCAAGTTCCCAGTCATCTGTTCAGGTGTATAAAGGGACTACGTTCCATTTCAATATATCAATCACATCACAGACCATGCTACAGCCCAAAAGCTTAAAAATCTAAACCCAGATAGCTCCTCTTCTCTGCTAGTACTTTTCACAGTTTTGGACTTGCATGTTTATTCTGTAGGCTACTGAGTCACCTGGATCTGAGAGACTGTAAGTAACCTGCTTAGGTCAGTTTATTACCCTAAGTTTGCGAAAGTATTCCTTTGTCATTTAAAAAGAAACCCACAAAACCTCTGCAAAGCACAACTCGTCTGGAGGCTTTCAGTATTCGTTAGCCATGTGAATATGAAGCAAAACCTTCACCTACACATGCCTTTTACAGGATTCACTTAAGGTAACAATATCCCACAGAAGGCCCTCTGGGTCTCTGGAAGGTGCAGAGTAGTCTTTGCCTACACAGTGAGCAAAAGCTTTAGACCACTTCTGGAATGCAAATGAATGAGATCCACGTGACCCCAGTAATAAAAGGCTCCTGTCTCTTTGCAAAGCATTGAAATGCCATCTGGCAATTTTGTTGACGTCAGCAGGCACAGAAAAACAACCACCACCTCCCCCCAAAAAGCAAAAGCCTTGGGCAGGAGGGGGAGGAATGCAGCCTTCCATGGTGTGTGTGCACTTCAGGCTGGTGTTACTAAAAACCTGCAGCAGCGCTGTCAGCCCAGAGACCTGTAAATCTGCGGGAAGCAGCGCAGGCAAACTGTCTTCTCCCAATCTTGCCTTAGCAGACCTACTTCAAAAAGGGAGTCTTTCTTGCCCTCCCTTAAGCTACCGAAGAGTTTCAAACTAACTAAAGTCTCTTTCAAAAGTTTTCAGTTCTGTTAGGAAAGGGGAACTGTTCACAAGCACATAGGGTAACTGAAGAACACTGTGCATCTAACTTCTGATCTGTCAGAAAACAGGAGTCTGTCACCTTGTGGTACTCTCTGTCCGTCGACAAGTCCCAAAGCACACAGAGAAGACGACTGTAATCTCTTGCCTCTAAACCACTGAGCAGACACGGGTTCCCTTGCACTCCAGATTTAGAGAGTGCTACCAAGCACCAAGCAACGTGTACTACATCCTCTGCATTATTTTGCCTTGTCACTCTGTCAGGTTGTTGAAAGTTTGTATGTGAGGTACAAGTCTCTCAGTGTAGATTACAGGGAAAGATAAAACACTTCCAGTAACACACCAGCAAGTTCGCAGGATATGGAAGATGCTCAACTCATTTGGTTACTCTGACAAGATATCTTGCATATTGATATGGAATACAATGAAAGATATTCTGCACTATTTTAAGCAAAATCTCACAGAAATATTTCATGATGACAAGAGATAAATGACCTAAGATGCTGTACAAATGATGTTCAGATCCTGCAGGGATAATATTATAAGCTGCAGCTATTAATTTTGTATTTCAATTAATAGAAGGCACAATATTGCTTCTAAGCATTACATGCAACTGGGCACAGAAAAATCCCCAAATATTCACATAAAATACCAGCATTTTAAGTCCATAATATAAGTTACTTTTTCCATGATGAGCTAAAACAGTACTATCAACATGCATGCAGACTAAGCAGGCATCTTTTTGCATTTAAGTACATTTTGCTGTTAGCAAAGACTTCTTCAGTTATTTCTGGTCCCTGCTAACAATTCACATCAAAATGCAGAAAAGGGCAACAGTACACCACCCTAAAAGAAA
Organism: Buceros rhinoceros silvestris; assembly: GCF_000710305.1. Classification (NCBI taxonomy): domain Eukaryota; kingdom Metazoa; phylum Chordata; class Aves; order Bucerotiformes; family Bucerotidae; genus Buceros; species Buceros rhinoceros. The sequence goes on along the minus strand of NW_010390213.1, from coordinate 25,125 downwards.
CATTAAAAGGATGGACGTGTCCTCCACGCGTCACATTTAAAGCCTGAAACGAGGAGCTTCTGAGTTACTTTTAATAGGGGATGAGAAATTTTATAGTAGCTTTGTGAACAAAACTCAATTCCCTCCATACTATTTCTCAAAAGATTAGGACCCAGAACCATGCAAGATGGGCAACGATGAGGAGGCAGAGATGGAGGGAGGAGGCTGACCTGCCATCTAAGGCCACATACGTTACATGCTCTGAACTGACTCACTGAAGTGGTCCAACTTAAAAGCATATTCCTAAGGCTCTACAGGATCAAGATCTCACCGACTGACGTATGCAAACCTGCCTGAAGTAATAGTACTTTTTCTTGTCCCTGCTCACCCCCCACCCGCTTCTCCCTCCTTCACCTCATCTCCTCTTACTGAATGAAACTGAGGCATTTTTGCTTACAAAACCGCCCTTTGAATTCCTAATCTCTACCTCAGTGTAATTTTTTAACTGCAAGTCAAAGCAGCACTGTGTAAATAACTACAATGAGAAAGCTCTGCCTGGAAATTGGGAAGTTTTCCTTGCTCACATTTTAAGCTTGAAAGTTTATGCTTCCATTCAATTAAGAATATGTATGGGTAATTTCATTTCAGTTTCTCCCCAAATCCTTATGTTTCCAGGCAGCCAACCCAGAAATGAACAAAACCCCCAACAACTGACTACTTTCTGCTAGCACGTGGGCAATTATGAGGAAAGTATGTGTTTAATTTAGTTGTAAATTCTGACATAGGAATGAATCAGAGGATGGGGAAGAGATACCGCTATTTCCCTGCTGCCATTATCGCTTCTGCTTAACATTTCTTAATTGACTCAATGAAGTACATAAACAACAAAACCATCCTTCCATAATTTCACGGGTATTCAGCCTCTACTTGAAGCTGTAGGAGAATAAACTTGAAGCTACAAAGGTGGCAGACAAGACAGGGATTTTCCGAATTCTCCTATCTCTCAGGTCTGCAGCACATTATGCCTGTTATAAATATAAATAATTTTCAGACTTCACAACTAAATTCCCTCAGTGATTCTGCTTAGAGCAATATCCAGTAGAGCTTACGTTCAGCAATCAGTAAGAAATTTGCATGCCTTCATTCACTGGTCCCAGGCCAGTACTCCAGTGAACTCATACAACCCCTGTACCTAAAAGGTCATCCAGAGAACCGCGTTACCTTCAAAAGCAGCAAGGTGCTGCTCCACCCATTCCAATCTTTGACTCAAAGCCAGCCTCCCTGTGTCTGTATGACAAGTGCATGAGTTCCACCTTCTGAAGCTGTTGCAGATCCTGCAGCTCGTCAGGTAAGACAAGAAGTGGCTGTTTTGACACCCCCCAAAGAGATGCTCAGAAGCTCCACTCTAACAAACCTTCAGCTTCTAATTAATGCAAAGTCCAGATGGACGGCCAAATTCAGGATCCTGAAATGAATCTCATTTTAAAGGTTTGTGAGGATTATTCAGACACTGAGATTCACTGTAATATGACTACGTTAAATGTAACTCGTTCAAAGACAGACGGTCACTTTGACAACAGTAAATAGCGTGGGAGGAAACCAGTACCACTTGCAGATTCTCCTCTACAAATATTTGTTTATTCTTGTACGGATAGCATTTCCTATTGCTGTTTCCTGTTTTATAGTTCCACTGTTCTGCTTTCCAAGCAAGTCATCTCTCTCTCTCTCTCTCTAATCAATGTTGTACCTTCCCCTGCCAGGCACACCCGAAATATTTTTTGGACCAATTCATCTACTATTCCGACTGTTGCAATACACAAAACTAATGGCCTCCCCATGTGAAGGAAATACTCAGGCCTTGAGGAAGTCGCTTGCCCCTTTGCTACCCTCCCAGAGAGGCTGCTCTCTCTTGGAGATCCTTCCATATTTCAGTTTGGAGACTAGACCTGAGCAAGCTAAAATCCATGGAGGCCCAACCTGGACCAGGAAGTTTCAATCCAGCACAGCAGGTTGATATGTGACTGGTTGCCCTAAAGGACTTCTCTAAGCTAGGAGGCATCACAGGTAGTAATTTACTTGATCTGCTGATAACAGCTTACAAACACAGATCCAATTTTATGTTAATTGCTTACATAACCTCTGTGTGTGTGAGGTGTTTTGGGGGGCCTTGTTTAAGGTGGATTAGTCTGATTCTTACAAACTCAGAATTGTTGCCTTAAGTGAAGTTAAGGTAAACTGAAAGGCTTTTAGAAATATTTTCAGACTCCTGAATTTAATACCAAGCTGTTCATCAAAAAATTAATATAAACCCAAGGACATCCATGCAGTCATGCTGTTTGAGATGATTCTTCTCTCCTTATTTGTGTGACAGCCCTTTGCCAAGAGCTCTTTTGTTTCCCAGTTCACAGCTGATAGTGTCGTAAACACCTCTGGCGGTGGAAAGAATGTGGTCTTGACACAATCTGGGCAGCCACTGCAGACCCAGCGAGGGAAGGTAAAATATGGAAATCCTGGCCTCATGCACTGATGGCTAAAATGCTTGTAAGGTCCCTTTTCATCACACTCGTGAAGCAGAGAGCACCATGCTCATCAAGTGCGTGGAAGGGTCCCACGGAGCCCTTGCTGGCTTTCTCCTAAGGCTGTGCATCCTCATCTGAGGACAGTTTCACAGAGCTTTATAACACTGCTATAAATCAGAGTCAGAAACTCAAACAATGGTTCACAATGCAGGTGCTCTGTTCACATTTTCATAGGCCATTAGCAAACAAGCTAACTAAACCTTTCCAGTAGACTAAAACTACAAAAATGTCAGTATCCTGGGAAGAATAAAAACGACAAAAGCTCCAGATATAATCTTTGTGCTAGGATGAACAGTGGTAAGAAATTTCAGGTAATTTGATTACATTACCGATAGCCATGCAAGGTTGTGGATCACCAAGGGAGTATGACCTTGCCCTCTCCAAAAAGACACCAAAGAAGAAATTACAAGCAAAACAGGTTCCAGTCCAGCAAGTTTCTTAAAGCAGGTGTTTACTTCATTACTGAGTTAATTCATAATTGTATTGCCAAATTTGGTTCTCATCCTAAAGTCCTTTAACACCTTTCTCACAGCTTTCAGAGCCTAAGCATGGGCGTGTACAATTTTCTCAAGAGAACATACTTTTGACTGCTAGCAGCGCACCTCAATAAGGTAAGTAACTAAAACCTTGCTTTAGCTTTTAGGTTTTTGGGGGTTTTTTTGCTGTCAGCACAGCAAGGATTTCAAGGGAAATCGGAAACCACCAAGAAGCCATATGAAGACTTCAAATTATAATTGTGCTTAACAGTCTAACTCAGCACCTCAGGACCGTTGCAAGAGCCCTGTCACTACGTCTAGCATTAACTTATGTAGAAACACTCTGTACTTGTAGCTGACTTTTGCCATTACCGCTTTAAATTTCCAATTTTATCTAGACAAAATTATTTCTGACAAAGGGTAGCTAATTAACATTTGTGAATTTGCCTTTTCTCTAACCGCTGTGATCTCCACTGTGCTAGCCAATCCAGCACATATATCATAGCGAAGAGTTTTAAATTTAACTTATTACTGTATTGAAGTTTTTGGCATGGAGAAATGTGACAAATTTTACCAACACTTATTAAAAATAAAAATAAAGAAAAAAAAAGGGAGCAAGCCATAAATAAAATAAAGTGCTGGTTATAAAAATTAAAAACATAATTATTAAAAAAAAAAAAAAAAAAAAAAAAGGGAAGAAAGCCATAAATAAAATAAAGTGCTGGCAAGGCCTGGAATGCAATGAATACATCTGCACTTACAGCAGTGGCCAAACCATAGTGCTTTATCATAGAAAAGTAGCTTGAAATAACTTTTCAGTGTATTTGATATATGATATTGCTTTTTAAAAACCTAGACTAGAGCAAGTTTGGGAACTTCAAAGAGAAGCCATTTCCGGTAGGAGGTTTATTTTGTTACAAGCTTGACATACTGTAGCTGTGACACTGAGCAGTTGCAATGTCAGGGTTCGGGAAGTTCACCCGCATTCTAATGACAGGAGATCACGTGAGCCTGCCTGCAAAATTTGTCACGGGTGGGGTGGCTCTTCCAGAGCTTAACTTCCCAAGCAGTTTATCTTGCACAGATTGCACCCCCGGATACGCAAATCTCAAGCCAGAATGAGGACTGAAGTGAATGTTTGAACTTCTTTCTGTCTAGTGTATAACATATCTAATTCATGTTAGGCAGTTTTGGCACTAAGCTATGTATTTGCACATTTCTGTTGGCTTAAGTCACACTTTCTGTTAGGAAAGCTGTTCAGAAAAGGTTTATTTCCTCTACTCTTATAAATTGTTGGCATAAAAAACCATTTAAAAATTTAACCTCAGTTATTTGGCATTCTAATGATTTACATTGAAGCCCATAAACTTGGGTTTCTTATTAAAAATCAGTGTGTGAATTTCAGTGTATTAACCTTCAAAATATTTAAATTCAAGCTAAGAGAATAAGAAGGGGGTAGAAGATATCTGACAGCTGCAGTGTTCATTTCCACTGCTATCTCACCGGAGAGTGGCACAGGACAACCCACACAGATGAAACCTGCACTTGTAGGAAGATGGGATGGGGGGATATTGTCTTTTTTTAAAAATTATTCTTCCATACCTATTCAGGTTCCTCTGCAAAACAATGTTTCTGTCTTAACACTACTACTTTACTGGTCTTGGTTCATTCCTACTTCAGTTTTTTTTCTGCTTGTTTGTTTTTTTAAATTTTCTTTTATGGGGATGGGTGGAAGCTCCACAAATAGCATAAATGTTCTAAAAAACAAGGTACACAGTAACTTCAAAGAGGATTGCAGTCAGATGGGGCAAAGGGTTCGGTAAGAAACACCAGAGTACTTTTACAGTGGCATAGATTCACCTGAGTCATGCCTGATGGGTGCCACAATATCTCCAGTCTGAAATCGAGGAGATGCATAAAACATATGTTCAGTCACTGACTCATACGCATGCAAGCACACAAACTCGTTGGCATTTCTGCTCCTCTGAAATAATGCAGAAAAAAAAGATTCAATCAAACAACATCCAGAAAAATATTTTGTGCTTCACAATTTCTGTTATGGTAAAGAAGATTTATACTTGACAAGAATATTTGTGCATGCAGCTGGAACTGAGCTTTTTTAGAAAAGTACTGAAGCTCTGACTAAGTCTTTTGTGTCTTCTTTTACCTAAGACTTGATTAGCACATTGACATGCAAAACACAGTCTCTTTCCAAAAAGGGTTACAACATTTCTACCATGGAAAAGGAGCAGTGCTAAAACAACATCATGCCATTCCTAGATCGTTACAAACTCAGTAACTCTGGTCAGTTAAGAGGTCCTTAAATGATTTTCCTGACATCTTTGCTACGTCATCTGAGACTGGTAAATCAAAGGCAGCTTTCTTTCTGCTCCTACAGCTTCATCGGTGATGAACACTGCAGCTGGCCACTGAGGCAGTGCTGGTAGTAGTTTACAGGCAGGATTAAATCTGGTTCACTCATTCAGAGATTTTTCGTGTGTCCAAGCAAGAGGAAGCAGAGGCAGCAAGCAGGCCACTTGGGCCAGGAGTGCTTCTCAAGGAGCCATCAGTCCTCTGACATGAGTTTGCACATTTAGCTAGTGCAGCAGCAGCAGCTGACACTGCAGGAGAATAGGAGAGTAGTTTTTGCACAGGGTGTTCAGAGGTGTGGAGTTTCCACATCATACAGTATCAAACTATTTCACTACAGCGCAAAGACAAGACACTTTGATCTCATGCAAGATGGAAAGTGCTTATGTCAATCAGCATGAGGATGGAACTTCCACTGTGCCCTGACCCTAGGCTCGAGGCACTCAGGCAGGTTTACTCACCTGAGCAGACCTCCCACAGCCCCTCCTTGTCTCCCTGCTAACCCAGCTGCTCAGGAGCTCACGCAAGTGCTTTGTTCTTGATGTGGCACCACAGGAACAGCCTCGTCTCTGCATAACTGGAGGCCTCTGCGCTTACTTTGCCAAACTGTGGTGGTTTTTTGGTTTTAGCTGTGTTGGGGTAGGTTTCTTTGTTCATTTTTGAGATCAGATGTGCTCTATCTTCTCTGAACTATATCCACTGTACCTCACATGAAAAAAGTTGAATTTTAGTAATCTTTTTCTGACTATCTCAGAGACAAGGGAAAAAAAAAACCAAACCACAAAAGGCAAGTAAATTATTGAGGGATAATGTTATTGAGGATATCTGCCTGCTTCAGTATAGGCTGAACTGTTCCCAATACCAAAGCTAATTTGCTCATAGCTATACATCAGAGTACTGCCAAAATCATTAGTCTTCCCAAAACAGGTTGAGTTTGGTAAGTTAGGAAAGAAACAAAGATGCCACAATAGAAGAAACCTTTAATCTTACAAGTACTAGTGTACCAGCTCGATTCGAAGATGTTTGTTTTGCATTTTCTCCCCTATATTCTTTAGCTATAGTCATCATGGAATTTTACAGTTTGTAAATCTTCAACAATAAAAACCCCCACAACTCCACAAACCCACACCCCAAACAAAAGTAATGACTAGGTACTGTTGTTTGGAGGTAGGCTAAGCTAAGCAAATCAGAGGTGGGAGAGATGAAAACTGAGGCAGAGGAACAGATTCTTCTGCACTGCATCCATTGTATGCAGGAAACATTTGCAATGCCTTCCACTGCCTCTCCCCAAAACCAATACACCCCACAATGCCAGTGGATGTCTAAGCATTCAGAAGCATTCTAAGCATTCTCTGTCAGATCATAAATTCTCATTGAAAGCTGTTTAAAAATATGTCACTCCAATTTCTATTAAAATAACTTAGATATGCAGACTTATACTATATCCAACTCTGGGCTCACATGGAGTCCAAAAGCATTTAAGCAGCACGAAAGACGGTATCTGCTTTGAAACCTGTTTTGCCTCTTTGCTGTGGTCACATGCTCCTTTTGTTCTTTTTAATGTTAACATAATTTTATCACAAAACAGAGGGAGGGAAGGTGATCTAATTTCAGTGGGAATGCCG